>NC_080182.1:2418257-2458257 GCF_950295315.1 Erinaceus europaeus | reverse complement strand
ATTGACAAGACCATAGGATAAGAGGGGTACATTTCTACACAATGCCCACCCCCAGAGCTCCGTATCCCATCCCCTCCCCTGATAGCTTTCCTATTCTTTAACCCACTGGGAGTGTGGACCCAGGGTTATTATGAGGTGCAGAAGGTGGAAGGTCTGGCTTCTGGAATTGCTTCCCCGCTGAACTTGAACATTGACAGATGGATCCAAACTCCCAGCCTGTCTCTCTCTTTCCCTAGGGGGACAGGGCTCTGAAGAAGCAGGGCTCCAGGACACATCGGTGGGGTCATCTGCCCAGGGAAGTTTGTTCTGCTTTATATCCTTCTCTCAGTTTTATGCGACACTTTCTCTGATATGCAAACAGTAAAATACATGTATTTTTTTAAATCGGTGTGATGCTTATTTCCTGCAGGAATGCAAGCTCTGGGATAGATCTTTGCTGAATGGTAGACAATGGGGCTTCCTTCCTAGTTAGAGAACGAAGCAGAGACTCGGAGCTGTGTCTAAAGTCACACAAGAGGGGTCACAACCTGCCGGGGAAAGGAGCTTCCCGGCCGCTAAAGCTGGAGTCTTTTGGGCCACTTCTGTGTAACATCCACTTGGGGAGGACCGACACCTGGAGAGATGCAACCCCGCCGCCTTGCTGTGCCCCCTTCCCCAGCAGCCAGGCGGTAGTGCACAGGCGTGGGGGCACCCAGGGGTGCAGGGGTGCTGAGGTACTTGAAGAGAGTACCAGGCTGCAGAAGGCGGGGCGGGAGCTTTGCAGAGGGCTTGCTCCAGGAGCGCCCTAGGAGCCCCCACCTGGACCCGGCGTGCACCCCCGGTTCGCGCGCCCCCACCCCAGTCTGCGCGCACCCACCGGCTCCGAGCGCTCGGGCTCGGACTCGGACGACGGAAGCTCCCGCGCCATGGTTCCCAGCTCCACTCCCGGCCTCCGGTTTATGTCACCAAGGCAACCATTCTCCCCGCTGCCCGCCCGCGTGATGTCACAGGCACGGCCCCTGGGTGCGGCCTGTGGACCCTGAGTTCCAAGATGCCACGATGCAGAGAAGTAGCAGGGGGAAGGCAGGGACACCTGGCACAGCGGGAACAGCACCTGGCCGGGTCGGGCCTGGTGAGCAGGAGTTTCATTCATTCATTCATTCATTCATTCATTCATTCATTCATTCATTCATTCATTCATTCATTCATTCTTCGGCACTCTTGCTTTCTTCACCAGGTTTCCTAGCACTGTGGGTGCGTGAGAGTTCATATCATATAAAAAAATAAATTAAATAAATCCAGGGAGTCGGGCGGTAGCGCAGCGGGTTAAGTGCACGTGGCGCAAAGTGCAGGGACCAACTTAAGGATCCCGGTTGGAGCCCCCGGCTCCCCACCTGCAGGGGGGTCACTTCACAGGCGGTGAAGCAGGTCTGCAGGTGTCTGTCTTTCTCTCCTCCTCTCTGTCTTCCCCTCCTCTCTCCATTTCTCTCTGTCCTATCTAACAACTATGACATCAATAACAACAACAATAACTACAACAACAATAAAAAAACAAGGGCAATAAAAGAAAATAAATAAATAAAAACGATGACATCAATAACAACAACAATAATAACTACAACAACAATAAAAAACAAGGACAATAAAAGAGAAAATAAATAAGAAATAAAAAAAAAAATCCAGTCCCTTTCTGCTGTCTGACCTCACTTTGTTCTCCAAGTGTGATCCATGGACCAGCAGCACTGGGGAATGTTCAGAAAAGCCAGTGTCCAGATTCTCTCATCCATCATGTTCTGGGGTTCGGAGCTCAGACACCTGGGTAGCACCAAAGGCATCATGGCAAGTTCTATCAGCAAAGGGGTATGCCCTCCGCCCCCCAACTCAGGGCCCTGGTGCCCCCTCCTCCCGCTCACTCCTTGAGCACAGTCTGATTCAGGGTCTGACTGAATGACTCTGCTTGGCAGAACCTGGTCTCCTGCAGTGTCACCTGCTACATGGGACCAGCCTGAGGGGCCCCGTCACCTCTGTGGCTGCTAGGGAGGTGGGAAAGAGCTTGGCTGAGGGAGTGGAACAGAACAAAGAGCCATGGTGCAGGCATGAGGATTGGGAGAGGCTCAGAGGCACTGTGTTCACTAGCTAGGGTGGGGAGGAAGGCAGACTGTCTAGGGGCACCTGTTGTCATGTTCCAGGATCTCAGTTCAAGCCCCTAGTCCTTACCTGAGGGGGAAGGGAGAAGCTTCACAAGTGGCGAAGCAGCGCTGCAGGTGTCTCTTTCTCTCTCTTTCTCTCCCTCTCTGTCTACTCTCAATTTCTCTCTATTGGTATCCAGAATAAATCACACACACACACACACACACAGTCTGGAGAAGATATATCTTAACATCAGGTGCAGGAATGAGGCTTTTTAAATTTCTTTATTGGGGGATTGCTGTTTTACAACCCACAGTAAATATAATAGTTTACACATGGATAACATTTTCCACATAATACAACCTCCACTAGGTCCTCTACCATCATGATCCAGGACCTGAGCTCCACCACCACCACCCCTAGATTCTTTTAGTGCAACACACCAACTCCAGTCCAAGTTCTGCTGAGTGTTTTCTCTTCTGATCTTGTTTTTCAACTTCTGCCTGTGAGTGAGATCATCCTATATTCATCCTTCTGTTTCTGACATTTCATTTAACATGATTCATTTAAGCTTCATCCAAGATCGGCTGAAAATGGTGAAGTCACATTTTTAATAGCTGAGTAGTATTCCATTGTGTATATAGACCACAACTTGCTCAGCCACTCATTTGTTGTTGGACACCTGGGTTGCTTCCAGGTTTTAGCTATTACAAATTGTGCTGCTAAGAACATAGGCATACACAAATCTTTTTGGATGGGTGTGCTGGGTTCCTTAGGATATATCCCCAGAAGAGGAATTGCAGGGTTATAGGGTAGGTCCATTTCTAGCCTTCTGAGGGTTCTCCAGACTGTTCTCCACAGAGGTTGGACCAACTGACATGCTAGAATGAGACTTTTAAGGATTCTAGAAAATAAGTGTGTGTGTGTGTGTGTGTGTGTGTGTGTGTGTGAGAGAGAGAGAGAGAGAGAGAGAGAGAGGTGAAGAGAGGGGTGGAGACAGGTTCTTTCTGTACCTTTGCTGTTATGAGCTCACTTTATGCAGCAGAACAGCTCGAGTTTTCCACGAGCGTTTACAGGCTCTGTCCCCTGTGCTGGGCACCTCGCAGCACAGTGAGCACAGACCTACCGCGACTGTGTGTGTGAGTGGGCTGGTGATGGTGCGGGTGGGTGTGTGAGTGGGGGTGCATGCTAGAGTACAGGGGTGCACAGAGGCCCCAGTGGGCAGGGGCTTGGGTGCGCTGTCCCGATCTGCCGCGTGGTGTCGCCCTGCACCCTCTCGAGCCCCAGGTCTTGCTCTGTGCCCTTCTTCCTGCGCAAAGGGGACTTAGCAAAGAGGAACCTTTTGTCCCCGGTGAAAGGTTCCTGGGTGACGTAGGCTGGTAAACAAGTTGAAAAGGCTCAGCGAAACCGCAAACAGCGCGGTGCGGCGACCTTGGCTGAGCTGGCCCTTTTCTATCTGCGGCTGTGGCCACCCCGAACCACCTGACCCAGCCTGGGGATGGGCATCTGGAAGGCAGCTTGCGACAGGAGCCCCGCCAGGTGTGGATGGGAGGCTGCCTCTCAAACACCTGGGTTCCTTTCACCCAACGGTGAAGTTTCACGCTGAGTTGTGAAATCTACACCCCATCTCCAACTCCAGTTTCAACACTTCAGACTCCTGATTTAATTCAAATTCTGCTTTTTCTTTTTCTTTTCTTTTTTTGTTTGATAGGCAGAGAGGATTTGAGAAGGCAGCAAGAGACAGGAAGGGATAGAGAGGCCTGCAGGACCTGCGTCACCACTTGTAAAGCTTTTTCCCTGCCTGTGGGAGCCAGGGGCTTGAACGGGTCTTTGCGCATAGTAATATGTGTGTGCCTTTAACCTTCTTCCAAATCCTGATTTAAGTTTGATCCCCAACACTGATTCCAAAGACACCTTACTTCCAACTCTGCTGGACCTTTTGGTGCCGCGGCCTCTCCCCATACCCTCCTCCCACCCCCACATCCTATCAAGGTAAGAACTACCCAACAGACCTGATGTGAGCCAACTCTGAGCTCAATTTTGTGCTCAGAGACATTTTAAAACATGGAAAAACCAAACCAGAGGCCAGAGAATACATGCATGATTGCTCTGTAGGTGTGAGAAGTCCCAATGGCACGAACAAAGGTGGCAGGTGTGGATGTCCTCCACGGCCAGTCCCCAAGTCCCTGAGTCCAGGGTCTCTGGGCACCACCTGGCCCTGGGCTGTCAGAGCTGGTGGGGGAGGACGAGCTCCTGGTGCACACAGGCATCACTTTGGCGTTCAGTGGAGAAGACGCTCGAGATCCTGGTGTGGCCACTTCACGCAAGTAGTTTCACCTTCCTTCTCCCTGGTGGCTGTCCTTGTCCCTGTGCTGATTCCAAGCCAGCCCCTGCGTGTCCTCTCTCCTTCTCCACAGTGTTCTGAAGAGGCATCTCAAAGCCCTTGACTGGGTTTGGAATGGCTTCCAGTCCTGGTCCAGGCACTTGTCTACGTGTGATGTGTGGGTAGCTTCTCTTTCAGTTCAGGTAGTCCTGCTCCTGAATTATCCTTACACCTGAGTTCCACAGTCACTCTCTAATGCACTTGATCCAGTGTTTAGAAGTCAGAATTACAGGGGGCTGAGCAGTAGTGTACCTGACCTGAGTTCAAGCCTCCTTTCCCCACCTGTAGGTGGGAAGCTTCACAAATGTTGAAGCAGTGTTGCATGTCTCTCTCCCTCCCTCCCTCTCTGTCACCCTTCCATCTCAATTTCCCCCTGTCCTATTAAATTAAATAATAAAAAGAAGTGATTTTTAAAAAGTTTTTGAAAACAGCACTGCTCAGCTCTGGCTTATGGTGGTGTGGGGGCTTGAACTTTGGAGACTCAAGCATCAGACTCTCTTTGCATAACCATTACTCTTATCTTATGCTCAGTCCAGAAATCACCTTGGTCCTTTTATGACTACACTAATGCACTTCTCCTCTCCTCTCCTCTCCTCTCCTCTCCTCTCCTCTCCTCTCCTCTCCTCTCCTCTCCTCTCCTCCTCTTCTCCTCTCCTCTCCTCTCCTCTCCTCTCCTCTCCTCTCCTCTCTTCTCTCTCTTCTCTTCTGGGGCTTCTTCCCGCTATATGTTCCTGTTCTTGATGACATTATACATTCCACCTTCTTAGCTTTACCCATTTTAACTTATTAAACAAGACAGGAGAGTCTATTAAGATGTATACGTATTTCAAAGAAGAATGTTATCTGTTTGTTTATTTAGACCATAGCGCTGTTCAACTCTGGCTGATGGTAGTGCCGGGGATTAAACCTGGGGCCTCTAAGCTTCACACATGAAATTCTGTTGCTTAAATCTGTGGTATCTCCCAGTTCCATATTAAAAAAAAAAAAAAAAGACTGGGAGTCGGGCGGTAGTGCAGCGGGTTAAGCACACGTGGTGCAAAGCACAAGGACCGGCTTAAGGATCCCAGTTCGAGCCCCCGGCTTCCCACCTGCAGGGGAGTCGCTTCACAGGCGATGGAGCAGGTCTGCAGGTGTCTGTCTTTCTCTCCCCATCTCTGTCTTCGTCTCCTCTCTCCATTTCTCTCTGTCCTATCCAACAATGATGACATCAATAACCACAACAATGTTAAACAACAAGGGCAACAAAAGGGAAAATAAATAGATAAACAAACAAAAAAAAAAGACTTGTACTTTTAATAAGAGAGAGGGGGAGAGCAGAATACCTTTCTGGTTATATGCATTGTCAGGAATTAAACTCTAGGCTTCAAGTTTGCAAGGCATACATTCTACCCTCTGAAACACTTCACAAGACTCAATAATATTTCTTCTTTTTTCCACCAGGGTTTTTGCAGGGGCTTGGTACCTGCACAGCTCCAGGTGGAGACCAAGAGCTTGAACCTGGGTCCTTGAACACTGCAACATGTGCATTATACTACCCAGGCCCTACTTCTTTTTTCTTTTTCTTTTAAAGAACAACTAGCCAGGGGAGTCAGGTGGTAGCGCAGCGAGTTAAGTGCACGTGGCGCAAAGCACAAGGACCAGAAGAAGGATCCCAGTTCGAGCCCCCGACTCCCCACCTGCAGGGGAGTCGCTTCACAGGCAGTGAAGCAGGTCTGCAGGTGTCTGTCTTTCTCTCCCCCTCTCTGTCTTCCCCTCCTCTCTCCATTTCTCTCTGTCCTATCCAACAACAACGACAACAATAAAACAACAAGGGCAACAAAAGGGAATAAATAAATAATTTTTTTTAAAAAAAGAACAACTAACCAAATTAAGAGCTTTGCCAGCTCTTTAGAAACTCCTGGATGTTTCCACCCTGACTTTGGTAGCATGCATCTCCTGGCTTTTTCATTTTTGCCAGGTAAACACATAGCTGTCCTAATAATATGTGTTTAGTCTGATGATGAACTGGATAGAGCCCAGAGACCACCTCCTATCCCCAAGCCACCTCCTCAGCCCACAGTGATGAACCTTCTGGAAATGGAAGCATTGGCCCTTGCTTTTGGAGAACTTCCTTTTCTGCTCAGCTGAGCAGCATCCCCAAAGACACATTTACGTAGTTCAGTGGTTGTAACAGGACATTTCATCCCTCTTCGAAGACAGCTATCGATCCCTGTCACTGCTGATGACACTTGGCCCGTGTCCAATTCTTGTGTTTCACAATCAGTACTTCCACAGCCAACTTGGCAGGTGTCTCCTTATGCACAGGGTGGCTTTTGGGGGTGCGTTCACAAGCAGAATTGTTAGGAAGAGCTCTTGTTTTTTTTTTCACCAGGGGTGCCAGACTGTTCTGCAAAGCACCCCTTACAGTCCACCTGCAGGGAGTTTAGGCTTCCTGGGGCCTTTCCAACACACCCACATCACCAGCTCTAACATCTTATGTCTAGAGGATGGGTCTCACAGAGCCTGTATTTCTCTTCTCTTCTCTTTCTTTTTAAAATATTTATTTATTTATTTTTCCCTTGTGTTGCCTTGGTGTTTTTCATTGTAATAGTTATTGTTGTTATTGATGTTGTCATTGTTGGGTAGGACAGAGAGAAATGGGAAGGGGAAGACAGAGAGGAGGAGAGAAAGACAGACGCCTGTAGACCTGCTTCACCGCCTCTGAAACGACTCCCCTGCAGGTGGGGAGCTGGAGGCTTAAACTGGATACTCACACTGGTCCTTGCGCTTCACATCATGTGCGTTTAACCCACTGCGCTACCGCCCAATTCCCTTCTCTCTCCTTTTTTTTTAAGAATTTTTTTTTAATTGCCACAAGGATTATTGCTGGGGTTTGGTGCTGGCACTAGGAAGCCACTGCTTCCAGTGACCATTTTTTTTCCTTTTTAATTTGATAGGACAGAGAGAAATTAAGAGGGGAGGGGGAGGTAGAGAGGGAGGGAGAGAAAGACAGACACCTGCAGACCTGCTTCACCGCTTGTGAAGAGTCCCTCCTGTAGGTGGGGAGGCGGGGGCTCAAGCTGGGGTCCTTGCACAGGCCTTTGCACTTAGTGCTAAGTGTGCTTAACCTGGTGAGTCACCACTGGCCCCCAAGAGCCTATCTTTCCAGAGGCTCATTCACTCAGTCTCCCTTGAAGTCCCTTATTTTCCTATGGGTCTTTTAACCTTGTGGGACTCAACCCTGGGTAGTTTGTGGGTGCTTGTTGTAGCTGCATCTTCCATTGTCCTGTGCTTCTTCGATTTGCCATTTCTCATTTGGGTCTTTCTATCCACCTGAACATTATTTGGGGGAGGGGGCGGAGCAGTGGTGCACATGGTTAAGCACTCACACTACAGTGACCCAGGTTCAAGCCCCTGGTCTCCACCTGCAGGGGGAAAGCTTCACGAAGCTGCAGGTGAAGCAAGGCTGCAGGTGTCTCTCTGTCTCTCTCCCTCTTAATCTACCTCTTCCCTCTCAATTTATGTCTCTATCCAAAATAAATAAATAGGCAAAGAAAGTAAACATTATGTGTGTGAGCACTTATGCCTCAATTTCACTTCTTCCCCACTTGGCTAGTCCATGGTTGTAGTGTGATATGTATTTAGAAACCTAGAGGCTGGTCAGTGTTGTACTTGGTCAAATACACATGTTGTCATGTACAAGGACCCAGGTTCAAGCCCCTGGTCCCCACCTGCAAGGGGAAAGCTTCACAACTGGTGAAGCAGTGCTGCAGCTCTTTCTCTCTTATTCCCCCTCCCCTCCCCTTTCCTCTCAATATTTTTTCTCTGTCCTAACAAAATAAATAGCTTTTAAAAAAATCTTAAAAGAAATCTGTCTCTTCCCCTCCAATGTGCTCTGTAGTCACAGTTGACTGGCTACGGAAGAAGGGCAAACGCTAGAAGAAGAAGAAGCTGCACGTTAGTGTGTCCCCATACAGAGGCCCGTGTCAGGATCCTGTTACTTGGTCTCTGTGTTCTCTTTCCCATTCATGTCATGACGGACCTTACAGCTGCCCTGAGTATCACTTCCCAGTGGACCAGCTGTTCCATCAGTGCCTGTCAACATGCTCCTGCTCTTAGTTCAGCTGAGGATGTCTTAGCTTCCTGTAGAGTCATACTTCTTATCCTTGTTTATATTGGATCCAGGCAAGAACATGTCTTGGGGGTGGAAGATAGTGCATCCAGTAGATGCACACTTTGCATACACTAGCACCCAGGTTGGAACTAGCCCCAAGTGCCACATGGAATCACCATGCAGAGAGGAAGTTGTTTAACAAGTGGTAGAGCAGTGCTGTGAGGTCTCTAATCTCTCTGTTTCTCATCTTCTATTTAAATAATAATAAAAAACAGAGCCCTAACCACTAAAGAGAGAGAAGGGGGGGAGAGTGGGAAAGAGGGGGAGAGAGGGGAGAGAGAGAGAAAGAGAGAGAGAGAGAGAGAGAGAGAGAGAGAGGGCGCGCTCACTGAGTGGAATCTTATATGGTACAGTAAATCCTAACCATGGGATTTTTTAAAAGTAAAACAGGCTCCCAAATAACTTCACTATAATAATAATCCATTGCCATCTTAAGCTCCAACACAGCAAGGAAACTTCCCCTTTCTCTTTAAAATCTGTATTTCTCCCAGTCCTGGAAACTCTGGGACTTTGCTTGTATTTCTTCATACTTCTCTTGATCTCCTTCCCTGCCTCTACTGATCCCAACTAAACCAGTGTAATGTGACCAGTGCCTCCACACCATGTTTTACTTTGGACTTTATCCAGAGATGCCAGCCCTCCAATGCCAGTAATCCGGTGAGAACTTTTCTAATTCATAGGACTCCCTAGTTCCATTTCAAATGGCACATTCCCTAACATAGTCACAGGCTAGATATAGAACAGAGCCTAAGGGATAGGGTGCATGTGCATATGTCTCCATAAGTTAGGGGAAAATATTACTTTTACCCCAAAGTAAAAGTACATAGTAGTCCGCTGTCGATAGACTTAGACTCAGACTCAATAAGTTCAGCAAGCAAGTAGAAAGACCTAAAGAAGACACCCTAAAGTACCTACTCAAATATTTACTACTTAGGCCTAGAAACCCTCCTCTCCTACCCCCCCCCCTTTACTTCCTTCAATCACTTTAAGTGTAACCTCATCAGATAAAGTAAAAACTGGATAAAGGAAAGAGATTGACACAGTTTAATTAAGTCTTGTTTGGTCAATTCCAAGCTACCCCATCGTCTGGGGCCCTAGTCAGGGAACCCTTGGACTCCCACACAGATATGATGGGCTTATTAGACCTCTAACAGATCCCTCTCTCCACCATCACTGATTACTTCCATCAGGAACATCATCATAAAGTCTCTTGTGAGCCTCTCCAGGACCTTGCCCTCAACATAGAGCAGCAGTGGCAGAGACAGCCCCACTCTCTGAAGGGAGGCTGGGTCAACAAGCTCTGCCACTCAAGGAAGACAGGTCCTGAAATGAGTGCAGCCTAGAATGTTCCCTGCCATGACCATGGACTGTGAGCCTAGACTGGCAGGGACTCAGGGGTCACATAGGCTCCTGTGCTGAATATGAATCTATATGGGCCCTGGGTCAGATCAATGGGGTTAACAGTTGATGGTATTTATATAATTTCTTCATGTTTGGGAGCTACTCTTTGCCCTAATCCTGCTTTCACGTCCTATTCTCAACTCTGACACCATCTTCCCAGACAATGATTTTAGTTCACTTGCATGTTAGCTAGCAGGCTCAGGCAAAAATTTGTAAAGTTATAGGCCCCTTGGAATATACCTAAAAAAGACTGCCTAGCTTCTTCCCACATGAAGACCCCTAGTTTCATTTGTCTTATTCTCACCTATCAGTGCCTGCTTATTGAACAGTTTGCTTTATATCATACTGTCTTTTGGCCACCAAGTTGCAGATGTTACCATGATGTCATCCTGACCTCCCTGGACATATGGCCTCACCAATGTGTCCTGGAAACCCACCTCTCCAGAGCCCTGCCCCACTAGGGAAAGATTGAAATAGGCTGGGGGGGGGGGGAAGCTGGGCAGTAGCACAGCAGGTTAAGCGCACGTGGCCAAAGCTCAAGGACCGGTAAGGATCCAGTTTGAGCCCCCGGCTCCCCACCTGCAGGGGAGTCACTTCACAGGTGGTGAAGCAGGTCTGCAGGTGTCTGTCTTTCTCTCCCCCTCTCTGTCTTCCCCTCCTCTCTCCATGTCTCTCTGTCCTGTCCAACAACGACAACAACAATAATAACTACAACAACAATGGAAAACAAGGGTGAAAAAAAGGGAATATAAATAAATATAAAAATTTTTTTTTTAAAAGAAAGACATAGGCTGGGGGTATGGATCAACCTGCCAACGTCCATGTTCAGTGGATAAGCAAGTAAAGAAGTCAGACCTCCCACCTTCTGCACTTCATAAAGAATTCTGAGCCATACTCCCAGAGAGAGATAAAGAAGAGGGGGTTTACAACAGAGGGGACGGGACACAGAATTTTCATGTTGGGAATTGTACCTCTGTTATCTTCTAATCTTTTTAGTCATTATTAAATCACTAATAAAAAATTTAAAATGAAATCCTAGAAGCAAAAAAACAAGGGGGGGGGGACAGGAGGTGGCTGATCTGGCAGAGCACACAAGTTACTATGTGCAAAGGCCTGGCTTCAAGCCCCAGGCCGCCACATGAAAACACCCATAGGGGCAAGCTTCACACGCAGTGGGGCAGTGATGTGGTGTCTCTCCTTCTTTCTCTGTCTCCCTCCTTCTTTCTTTCTCTCACCCTTTACCTAGAATAAAGAAGATAAATTGTCACCAGGAGCAGTGGAACAGTGGAGGTACCAAGCCCCAGATATAACCCTGGTGGCAAAAATGATGGGGTAGTTGGGTGGTTGTTTTACCTTCTCTGAGCTACTTGCTTTGTTTTGGTAGGGCATTCTTCTAGAGGCTTCCTGAGAGTCACACAGGTAAACCTTTGAGAGCTTGTTTTTCTAGATGTTTATCTGGGTACAGAATTCTAGGCAGGAATTTTCTTCACCTCCTGGGGTAGGGGATATTTTGTAGTTCATTATGATGCATAACAGTTGCCCAAAATGGTCAAAGCACTAGGTCCTGTCTCATAGATTCTTCTAGAACCTTCTTCCTCTCCATCATGACACAGAGACTTTATTCCCTGTCTCTAGGAACCTGGGCAGTTCTTGGCTTCTGTGGACAAATTGGACATGGCAGGAAATGAGGGTGTCTGCCTTTCCAGGTAAGATCAAGCAAGATGATAAGGCTTCCTGCTGGCTCCCCTGCATCCCTGGAAACCGGCTTCTTGGGTGAGGGCATCTGGCCACACACAGAGGCCACGTGGACTGGCCTGGCTGGTGAGACCAGCTGCGGGCTCAGCTGAGAATTAGCACGACTCCCCAGACACGGGAGAGAGCCATTTCTCAAACACCTCAGTCTGAAATGGTACTCAGTGAGGCTGGAAGACTTTGTGACTATGACATACAGAATGGAACAGGTGACAAAGAGATCCAGTGGATCATCTCCCAGATTTTGAGTCTCCCAGACAGGTGCCAGGAGGAGCTGACATGTCCTCCCCTGGTCCAGTCCTTCTCATATTAAAGGTCCCTGAACAGAATGGATGTCGTCAGTGCTTTGAGTCTCTGGGTTGGGGGTGCTCATTCTGTAGCCAGCGCAACTGGAGCTCTTTTCTTCATGCCAGGTACTTATTGGCTGGGTAGATTGTTTTGTTTTTTTGCCTCCTGGGTTATTACTGGGGCTTTTTGCCTGCACAAAGAATCCTGCTTCTGGAGGCCATTTTATCCATTTTGTTGCCTTTGTTGTTAATTATTATAATTACTATTGTTGCCATTGCTGTTATTGGATAGGACAGAGAGAAATGGAGAGAGGACGGGAAGACAAAGAGGAGGAGAGAAAGATAGACACCTGCAGACCTGCTTTACCGCATAGGAAGTGACCACCCTGCAGGTGGGGAGCTGGGGGCTTGAACCAGAATTCTTACGCCAGTCTTTGTGCTTCACACTGTGTGCGCTTAACCCGGTGCACTACTGCCTGGCCCCTGCTGAGTAGATCTTTAGGATAGGATGGCACGAAGCTGAAATCTGGTGGGCGTGGGGATGAGGTGAACATTATGAGGCAGGGGCCTGGCAGGCTAGGGATCCCACAACCATTCTGGCTCCAACAGTGGACATCTGGCAGAAAAGGAAATCTCCTCGCCTGTCCCTCTATCCTTGGCTCCTTGCAGTGACCACTGGTATTTTCTGTTCATTCTGCTCTGTGGTGGCCCCTTATGCCCAGAAGTCTGCTGTACTGTTATATGCAAAACTAACCCCAGTGCGTGGAGGTGGGGGAGTCGGGATCAGCTGGCCAGCAACCAGGACACCCAAGGGAGCTGAATGAACAGAACACATTAAGGAAGGGGCTCTTGATAGAGATGAAGGGTTGGGGGTGGGGGAGGCTCCTGTCCAGTGGCTTGAAGAGCTGGGTGGCTGTAGTGGGAACTTGGTGGCTGTCAGCACCTCCAGAACCTTGGCCAGGCAGGAGTTTGGGGAGGGGAATCCTCCATTCAGACCTCACTCTCTGCTCCTCCCATCTCCAGTACCTGCCAGACATGGAGGGGAGGGGTAGACCAAGAGTTTGACCCCTGGACAGCTGCTCCAGGACACAGCAGGTTGTGTGTGTGTGTGTGTGTGTGTGTGTGTGTGTGTGTGTGTGTGAGTGTGAGTGTGTGTGTGTGTGTGTGTGTGAGTGAGTGTGTGTGTGTGTGTGTGTGTGTGTGAGTGTGTGTGAGTATGAGTGTGTGTGTGTGTGTGTGAGTGAGTGTGTGTGTGTGAGTGTGTGTGTGTGTGTGTGTGAGTGTGTGTGTGAGTGTGTGTGAGTGTGAGTGTGTGTGTGTGTGTGTGTGTGTGTGTGTGTGAGGGGTGAGTGGCCCAGGGGGCTAGGGCTCTGGAGTGGCAGTAACTTGGAAGTATGGGGGTGGGGGTGGGGGTTCTTCAGCTGCTATTTTCCTAGCTGGCCTGTTGGTGCCCGGATATCTTGGGTGTGTTCTTTGGGTAGAAGGGAGGTGGGAGGGGGTGTATTGGAATATTCTGAAGGTGTAAGCAAAATACTTGACAAAGACAGAATCAGTTCAGACTGGGTGGCATTTGGAGCGGGGGGGGGGGGGGGGGGACCCAGCCAGAAGGAGGTTGAAGTGTGACCTCCCTCCACCAGCTACCAAGGAAGAGGCCCATGGGAGCAGAAAAGACTTTATTATTTATGGATTTGCTTTGGCATAGCCAGGACTTAGCACTTGTGTGGTTGTGCCTATCCTGGATGCTCTTGTCTTCTTCATTCAGATAGAGAGACAAAGAGATAGCAGAGAGAGAGTGACACAAGCCCTTCCTGTGTGTCCTACCCAGTGTGCCACCCAACTGTCCTGCCAGGTGTCTTTTCTGCTATCTGGAATCAGGTCACGAAATCCACTTAGTCAAGTGCAGTTGGTGCTTTTGTTTTGTCTTTTGCCCCAGCGTTCTTGGTACCATGGTGCTAGCAGTACAAATCCAAAGCTTCCAGTGGCCATTTTTTCCTTTTTTTTTTTTTTTTAAGCTCCGTTTTATTGGATAGGACAAAGAGAATTTGAGAGAGGAGGGGGAGATAGAGAGGGAAAGTGAAAGACAGACACCTGCAGACCTGCTTCACTGTTTGTGAAGCGTCCGTGCTGCAGGTAGAAAGTGGGGGCTCAAAGCCCAGGTCCTTCTTCATGGCACTATGTGCGCTTGACCAGGTGTGCTGCTGCCCAGCCCCCAGTTGGTGCTCTTAAGCACAAAAATCAAAACAGAGGGACAAACAGAAGGGAAAAGTGCTTCTTCTTCTTATTTTTTTTTAATAATTTGAAAATGAAGCTTCCCTTCTGCAGGTAGGGACTGGAGGCTTGAACTAGGGTCCTTGTGCATTGTAACGTAGTCGCTCAACCAGATGTGCCACCAACTGGCCCCATTGATGTTGGATTTCTTGGTTGGGGTCCCAACCAAGAGATCAGGGAAGGGCCCTCGAGTCACTGCTCTGTCCCATCCAGTGGCCAACACCCAGCCTGCTCTTTTTGCACCTTGGCACCCATGAAGATGCCCGTCTGTTTGGTCTTCATCTGCATGAGTGCAAAGCTTCTTGTTCTTGGCTGTTTTTGTCCCCCATTTGTTTTTTAAGGATGCTGAAATCTAGAGATAAAGAATGACCTGTCCAGGGCCTCAGAGCAGGCCACCACAGTCCATTATCCCAGAAGGGGACAGGGAAGAGCCAAGGAGTGGAGGCATGCAGTGACCTGTGTGTGCATATTGCAGCTGGGGTCTGGGCACAGGGATGGGTCCCACACATGCCTCCCTGCCCCCTGCCTCCCCCTGCAGGTATGTAAGTTCCCACCGGGGAGGAGCTGAACTCTAGTGGCAGGGGGAAAAAGTGAACCAGGAGATGAGACCAAGGCTCATTCTCATCAGGCAGAAATATTAGGACAGGTTTCTCTCTGCAGGACATCTGATCAGCAGCCTGGTCATGCTGAGGGTCATATGAGCACGTTTCTGGATTGGAGTCCAGCACGTGCAAAGGCCCTGGGGTGACAGGGATTGGAGTCCAGCACGTGCAAAGGCCCTGGAGTGTGCAGAGCAGGCTGGACTGTGGAGGTCAGCCAGCCAGAGAAAGGGCTCGTTCCCAGCCAGAAGTGGAAGGGGGGTGGGGGTCAGCTCATCGGGGTGCCAGCTGCTAGGACAGCGGCCACATGTGTCTGCTTCCACTCACAGGTTTTTCTGTATAATCCATGCACACCTCCAGCAAGTCACGCCTTGAAAGGGTGTTTCAGTGAAAAGGCGGTGTTCCTCCGGGCAGTGGGCCACCCCTTCTGGAAACACCCCTTCCTGGAAGTCCTCCAGCTCTGTGACCATGTCCATGGGTGGGGGTGAGGCCATAGAATGGCTTAGCTGGGCAGTGCACCTGCTGTGCCAAGAAGCTCCCTACTGTGATGTCTTTCCCTCTCTGTCACTTTGTCTTTGTCAGAAAAGTGGGGGGAGTGGGAAGGAGGAAGAGAGAGAGAGGAGGAGGAGGAGGAGAAAGGAGGAAATACCCAGTGGATTCTAACAGGCTCTGCCATTTTCAAGGTTGGGTTAAAATCTCTAAAGAAATCACCATGACTTTCCACAGGAAGACCCCAGAAGCAGAGTGGGCTCAGCCCACGCAGAACCCCATGTCCAGGCAGTGCCCAGAGCTCTCATATTCCTGCTAAGGCTCCCTTTCCTCCATAGGGAGAGGGTGGGAGGTGGGGGCAGGGGGAGGGGTCACTGTGCCTCCCTTGCAGGGCAGGGACAGACACTATGGTTGGCCTGGAGTAGCTGGGAGCCTCCCCTGGGTTGGGCCCGCCCAGTTGGGCAGATCCTCTTGCCCCTTCTCCTGCCCTCCTCCCCTCCCAGCCTCAGGCCGTCCTCCTTCCTCAAGGCCAAGATCTCTTTAGTCGCCTGGAAATGGACCCTGATCTGGTCCCTGTCCCGGCTAGGATTTCTTTCCATGCCTCTGGCCACTTCTGGCAAAAGCAGATGTTTCTCAAGCAGAGAAACATGATGGCAGAGGAGGACGTAGAGGGGGTCTGCACTTAACCAGGTGCGCCACAACCTGGCCTCTCCTGGCTTGTGCCATCTTACTTCCATGCCTGCCTGAAATCTGACTGCCTCACAGTCTCCCTTTTCCATTTTCCTGGAGTCCACGCAGAACAGAGGCACCTCTCCCAGCAGTCTCTGCTGTGCGTGTCTTCACACTCAGTCAGACCCTGATGATGTTTTCTTAAGTTTTCTTAAAAAAAAAACAAACCCTAAACAACAAGCACTATAAAGGAGGTGGGTGGGCGGCTATGAAGGTTGGGTGGGCGGCTGCCACTGCGGGACAGGCAAGGCAAGGGCAGGAGAACTGGGGGCTCAGATGTGGCCTGGGGTGCAGCCTCCCTCCCACCCCCAGGGACTCTCAAATATGAGAAGGTCTCAGCTGTAAGTAGGGGGTAGGGAGGAGAAGCAGGCAGTCTCCAGTCTCTCTGCCAGAAAGGCCGGCCCAGGGGCTGGGGCCCTGGGGAATCCACCTTTCAGGAGGCACCTGAAAGACGCCAAAGTCAGAAGAGAAATGCCCTGCGGAGACAGGAGAGGTGGGCAGGCGCTGGCACTCCGGCATGCTGGTTTAGAAAGCTGGGCTTCCACTGGGAACAGGTGGGTCAGAACAGGTCTAGCTGAGAAGGTGATGGCTGCCTTAAAGGGAAGAGGAGACAGGCGGTGTGAAGGTCCTGAAACAGCCAGGCACCAGTGTAGCCATAACAACACGACTGTGGGGTCACGAGGACCTGGGGGTGTCCTGGCCTGCTGAATCTCCCAGGCTCCAGGGAATATGCTGCTGGGTGAGGTGGGGATCAAACCTGGGACCTCTCATGTGAGTCCTGCACACTACTGCTGTGTATCTCCCATGTGACCATCCTGGCCCTAGCTTATACCTTCAGAGGGTCCCTCCTGCTGAGGATGGGATGGGCCTATGGGGGGACCATGTGTGTGCCTGTTGCTAGGTTATCAGATTGAGGCCCAGAGAGGTGACGTGACAACTGGGTCACACAGCACAAGACCCTATCACTGGAAGCCCAGGTTCCTGAAGCTTATGTTTCAGATAGAAAAGTCACAGAGGGGGCTGGGTGGTAGGTCACCCAACAGGTTAAACACACATGGTGCCAATGCAAGGACTGGCGTAATGATCCTGGTTTGAGCCCCCGGCTTCCCACCTGTGTGCGGGGAGGGGGTGTTTCTCCCCCTCTCTGTCTTCCCCTCCTCTCTTGATTTCTCTCTATCCTATCCAGCAACAACAACAGCAACGGCAACAATAAAAATAACAACAACAAGGGCAACAATAATGGGAAAAATGGCCTCCAGGAGCAGTGGATTCGTAGTGCAGGCACCGAGCCCCAGCAAAAAAAAAAGAAGGGTAGAAAAGAAAGAAACAAGAAAAGTCACAGAGGGTCGCAGGATGTGTGGATGTCATGCACTCTGATTTCCCTCAGCCCCAGTTTCCCCATCTGTATGACAGAGAAGAAAAATGCCCAGAAATCTTCAAGGGTATAAGTGGCAGGGGGCGGGGTGGTGTGGGGACTCAGTTGGTTGTGAATTCCTGTGTCTTGCTCTCCCCCCTCCACCAGGGATTCTATTTCTCCAAGGGTGGTTTTTGTTTTGTTTTACTTTATATTAATCTGAAGCTCTCATCTCTGATGTCTGTTTTCTGTCAGAAAGTTTTGGGAAAGGGAGGAGTTCAACGTTGTTTTTCTTTGAATTGTATGAAAATGCTCATACATGGGAGGTGGCAGCAGAATAGCTAGAGTATTGGGCTTGAATGTGTGAGTTCCATCCCTGGCTTTGCTTCTCCCTCTTCTCTAAGTTTTTGTTAATGAAAAAATCAAACTTAAAGAAACTTCCTAATTTGGGAGGAGTCGCTCTCCCGTTCACTGGCTCACCCCCACTTTAGCTTGTGAATTCTAACCCTTTGTCTTACCCAGATGAAGAACTGCTTTGCCAGACTCAGTTTGCCTCTCTGCTCTGGGTTCTATGCTTATGCCATGCCTCCTGTATGTTCCCCAAGTTCATCTCCCGTGTTCACAGATCCCGTGTTTATTCCAGCATCACGCCTTCCCTTTGGCCAATTTATTTCTCATCTTCCCTGTCTGTTTCAAATAGGTCTGGTGGCTTTCATTTCATTTGGTAATGGAAACTGCCTCCCCCTCCCCCCTTGTTACCTATGTTTCTCCACAGGAGAGTTGGTGTTTTTTTCCTTATCTCATTCATTGATTCAGCACCACCCTGTGCACTAGGCTATACTTTCTCCAAGTGATCTTACAAGTATCTGTGGCCTTCCCCCCTTCGTCCTCTCTTTTGGCCACTAAATGCCCCATTTCTGTCTCCTACCAGTAGGGTGAGCTCATGGCAAGGTAGGGAGGACCCAAGCTGATGAGTTATCTCTGAGCATTTTTGACATTATTATTATGATTTATTTATTTACTTATTTTTACCAGAGCACCACTCAGCTCTGGCTTATGGTGGTGCCGGGGGACTGAATCTGGGATTTTAGAGCCTCAGGCATGAGTCTCTTTGCATAACCATTATGCTATCTCCCCCCACCTGCTTGACATTATTTTTAAATGCCCTTAAATTGGAATGACAAGGTCATGATCTCTCGATGTGGGGAATGATTTCTTTCTTTTTTTTTAAAGTATTTATTTATTCCATGTTTAATTCTTTTTTTAAAAAAAACTTTATTTATTGGATAGAGACAGAAATTGAGGGGAAGGAGAGATAGAGATGGAGAGAGACAGAGAGATACCTGCAGCCCTGCTTCACCACTTGTGAAACTTTCCCCCTGCAGGTGGGGACCAGGGGCTTGAACCCGGGTCCCTGCGCACTGTAGTGTGTGCACTTAACCAGGTGTGCCACCACCTGGCCCCTATTTATTCCCTTTTGTTGTCCTTGTTTTATTGTTGTAGTTATTATTGTTGTTGTTATTGATTTCATCATTGTTGGATAGGACAGAGAGAAATGGAGAGAGGAGGGGAAGACAGAGAGGGGGAGAGAAAGACAGACACCTGCAGACCTGGTTTACTGCTTGTGAAGCGACTCCCCTGCAGGTGGGGAGCCAGGGGCTCGAACCGGGATCCTTACGCCGGTCCTTGCACTACCGCCCGACTCCCCATGAATACATTTTGAAAAGAAGATCTGACCAGCTAAATTAATTATGACATACGTACCTCTGTGGAATATGAAGGCGGTCTTTAAAAACAATCATTGATTAACCTATCCTGTTTAGCACAGAAAGACACATACAATATATCAGTCTGTTTTTAAAAGTCTCAAGAAGCAATTCATTGACCAATAAACGGAGAAGTAGAATGTGGTCCAAACTTACACTGACTTTGAAATGAGGACTTACACCAGTCTTTGAAAGGAGGACAGTTTTCTGACCTGAGGCCACATGAACTTGTCCAGTCACCGAAGGGCAGTCCCCTGGGACCCCAATCATCTGAAGGCTTTAGGGCAGCCAAATGCATAGAGTCTGGGGGTTGCTAGGGAGTGGGGGAAGGAACAGCAGTGGGGAGTTTGTGCCCAAAGAGACTGAGTTTCAGCAGAGGAGAATGAGAATGTTCTGGAAATGGATGCTGGGGCTGGTTGCACTATAGTGTGAATGTGCTTGCAAGTGGTTCAGATGGTCGATTCTTCCTTATGGGCTTTTTACCACATTTTTTTTTTTTTGCCTCCAGGGTTTTTGCTGTGGCTCGGTGCCTGCACCACGAATCCACTGCTCCTGGAGGCCATTTTTTCCCCCTTCTGTTGCCCTTGTTGTTTTATCCTCGTTGTGGTTATTATTGTTGTTGTTATTGATGCTGTTGTTGTTGGATAGGACAGAGAGAAATGGAGAGAGGAGGGGAAGACAGAGAGGGGGAGAGAAAGACAGACACCTGCAGACCTGCTTCACCGCCTGTGAAGCGACTTCCCTGCAGGTGGGGAGCTGGGGGCTCGAACTGGGATCCTTACTCTGGTCCTTGCACGTCATGGTACATGTGCCTAACCCAATGTGCTACCGCCCGACTCCCCTATGAGTATCATATAAGTGCCAGTTGGACTCAGCATGTTTATGGTGTTATTCAGATCAACTGTGTTCCAACTTTGTCACTAGGTTCAACTAATTTTTTGCAGTTACTCAGTGAGTGGCATTGAAGTCCCAAAATATCCTTGTAGATTCATCTATGTCTTCATGAAGATTTTCAGCGATTGTGTCACTTTTTTTTTTTTTTTTTTTTGCTGCTCTGTTGTTAGATGCATTTAAGTTAAAGATTGTTACGTTTTTTTTTTTTGGACAAAAAAAAATTCAGATATCCTCAGAAACTGGAGGTGAAGATGGTGATTTCGCTGATCTTCATCTGACAGGCAGGTGTTTGTTCCTGTCTGTTTTTTTACTTGGCAGGAGTTTTCTCTTCCTGGGCTTTGAGGTGAGAAGGAATTCCTTCCGGAATCTGGCAAGTGGCTGGTGTCAGCCAGGTTGGGCAGTGCATAGCCATTGCCCTCACTGCCCATGTCTTCATGTGAGTCTAGGGCTCTTGTCCAAACCCAATGCCCACAGGGAGCCTGCTCTGTGTGCCCATCAGCGGTCACTCCATAGTCCCATCCCAGCTCCCTGTGGTTTCTATGGAGCTGAGTGACAGCTGGTGACACTCTCCCTCCTCCCTTTACCAGTGTCCTAGGGAAAGAGACTGGAACTTCAGCCTGGAGGTGAGCCTGGAACAGGTGTGAAACTTCGAGGACTTTAAGTAGGCTGTAGTGACTCACCCACCACCGCCAGCCTGGCCTGGCTAAGGAGTGGCCAGATTTAACCAGTGGTGGTGGCAGCTTCGCTCAAGATGGCTCTCTTTGTCGTGGGCATGACCCAACGTTGAGCCTGGCCCCCATGGCACTGAAGGAAGATTTGGTGCTGTGGTGTCTTTGTCTCTGTCTTTCTATCTGAAAAAAGTCCTTCTGGATTTGTCTCACTTATCTTATGTGATAGAGTGAGAAAGAGACCACGTGATATATATACATATACATATATACCAAAGTTTCACTCTGGCATATATGGTGCCAAGGGTCTCACTGAGAATTAGACATGCAAACCCTTTATTCCATCAGCTGAACTTCATCCCTCTCCCCTTTCCTCCCCCCATCAGCCACCATATAAACTTCTCAAGGAAAACTGAGATGTTCCTGGGTCTTCACTCTAGTCAGCACAGAGAAGAGGGTAGTGGGAGGAGGCTCCCCTCCCCTTACAGGGAATTCTCAGAGCAAACTGCACTGCCACCATGTCTAGACTCTACCCACTGGCCAAGCTGCAAAGGAGGCTGGGAAATGTGCTCTTTCTTTGGGGCAATTCTGCATTGCTGAAAGGCGAGGCTTCTGAGAATGGGGGAATGGATACTCGAGGGCTGGCCAAGCAGGAAATAAATGAATGCTAGCATACATGGATAAAGCTGGAGAAATGCTTTACAGAACAAGTGCACAGAGGAGCACAGGAAGGAGCTCTGGAAGACTTCCTGGAGGAAGTGACATTTAAAATGTGATGTAGACATTCTCACCAAAGGCCCTGTGGTTGGAGATAGCAGACACCCAAGAATCCTAAGAACTTGTCATGAGAGAAGACAGAAATCTTCCTGGGCCAGAGGGGAAACTCTCCTGAGAACAGTCCCTAGAAGGTGGTCCCTGGGGAGTCAGATGCTCCGGGTGTGCCCCTGAGCTTCTGTGTGTATTACTTCAGCAACCCCTTAAGCAACCAGCCCTAGAACTGGCTCCACAGCCCTGTGCTGGTGCTCCTCTTTGGAGAGGCAGAGAACTAAGCAGGGGCAAGTCATGCCAAAGGGTTGGGGGGCAGGGTCCTGGGGTACCAGCAGGTGGGATGAGCCCCAGACAGGGGTGCAGGGCTGACTCCTGTGAGGAAGAGGAGAAGGAGAAGGAAGAGACAGAGAAGAAGGAGGCGGTGGAGGAGGAGGAAGAGGAAGAGGAGGAAAAGGAGAAAGAGGAGAAAGGACTGAGGAGAGAGAACCCCAGTGTGCAGTGCAGGCCAGAGACAACTTGACTATTCTTGGAGGAGCAGAACCAGGCTGCAGGTGGGGGGCCCTGGGTCTAGCAGGGCTTTTGCTGGCTGTTGGGTCTCCAGTGGCAGTTCCATGGGATCTGGAGGGTGGCCTAGAAGGTCTGGTGTCCAGAAGTCTCCCACAATGGCCCTGTGAGAGGGTCACTCTCATGGCACATGGCGGTGCTGCTGTTCTCATTTTAGTGACAAGGAGTGGGACACACCCTTGCCTGGAGCTGCGGAGCCAGGAAGTGGAAGGATAAAGACTTGTACCCAGAGGCCTTGAGGTTGGTTGTCTCCGACAAAGACTGTCCCCCAGGGGGATGGTGCCACGCAGAGTCAGCTGGGCTGTGAGTTTCCCCTTTGGCCACAAGAGAGACTTTGGTTGGCCACTTGCCTTGGGAGGACCAAGGAATTGCAGCTGGGACAATGGCAGCAGGACAGTCCTCAGCAATCCCACATGCAAGTAGGGTGAGAGTCTGGGGTCAGACTGCTATGGGGGTGCTGCTAAGTGAGTTGGTACACCTCACTAGTGAGGTGTTACTGGGCTCCCATCCCCAAGTTCATGTGTTGAGGTCCTAACCCTAGATCTCAGAATATGACTGTGTTGATGATCTGTGCAGAGAAGCCACTAGGGGCAGGTAATAAGGGAAGAAGGTTCTGGAGGAGCCATCACAGAATGTCCACTATGTGAGCTATGGTCACAGCCTTCCTTTTTAGAGAACAGAAAAGCATTTTATTCAAGATCAAGAGGTGATATGAAGAATAAGAAATGCTGAGTGGGGCTGGAATTTTGCTTTCCATTTCATGCCTTTTTGTAGAGCTTGACTATTTATTTGAGGTGGGGGGGGGGAGAGATAACACCAGAGCATCAATCTAGTACATTTGATGCTGGGGATCAAACTTGGAACCTCATGCTTGAAAGTCCAAATCTTTATTCAGTGTGCCCTGCTCCCGGGCTACAGTGCTTGAACCTTAATACACAGATGTTATTATTAAAAAATGTATTTATTTTAAGAAAGAGAGCATGCAGGTACTATTCTGGCATATGTGGTGCCAGGGATCAAACCCAGGACCTCATGGATGCAAGTCCTGTACCCTGCCTACAAGCTACCTCCTTGACCACCTCCCTGACCTCTGCAACCGTTAAACTCACTTTATTTATGGGATGCATTGGATCGACCTTCTCGTGGTGCATCCCATGAGTACCCATTCATTGGGGAAACTGACGATCCTTCCTAGCCGACTGAATCCACATGGATCCCAGTCACTTTCAAAGCCAGCAACAAGCAGCTCCTGACAGCTTTCAACCTGACCTGTTGACTGGCTACGGAAGAAGGGCAAACGCTAGAAGAAGAACTTTATTTATTTGCTGCCACCATGCTCCCTTGTGGTGTGGAGGATCACTTCTGGTGCTTGAACCTGGGGCTTCAAGTGTGGTATGGAATACAGCCTCCTGGGTTGAGCTGTTTCCTCACTCCCGCTCCTGCCAGTGTGATTTCTCAAAGCATCCCTGGAACAGATGGCCTGAACATCATTGTTAGGTGCTTGAACTTGAACCTGCAGAGGACAGAGAACTTCCCACTGACCATGTGGCCTGGGACTTCTTGCATTTTCTGGGTTCAGCATGCCCTTCCATGGCAGAACCTGGAATTCCTCCTCTCCTAACCTCCAGACCATGCCATCTGCACCAGAAACCTCCTCCAAGCCTGGGGTTGCAGGAGAAGCAGCCCTGCCCCTGGCTGGAAGTACAGAATCCAGAGGGAGAATGCAGACCCAGGGACCCCCCCCCCCCCCCCAAGCTTGCATGGGATTCCAGGCCTGGGGTGTGTGTATTGGCGGTGTGTGTGTGTGTGTGTGTGTGTGTGTGTGTGTGTGTGTGTGTGTCTCCACCTGCATGAGCAGGCGGGTTTGGAAAATGCCCTCCCCGGGGCCAAGATAGCTGGCTCTGCCTGGCTTCCCCCTCCACTCCCAGCCAGCTGTGCGACTCCGCAGGGACCTGTGGCCTTGCAAAGTCATTTCTTCACCCGCAAAACCCTTGGCCGAAGATCCCGCGGGGAGTGTGGGTTAAAGGGCCAGTGGGGTGCACGACACCCCGGGCTCACGACACCCCGGGCTCACGTGTCCTTCTTGGGTAAGTCGCTGGGTGCCGGCTCTCCCGGGCCTCGCCGCGGACCACCGCTGCCTGCTAGCGGCCGGTGCAAACCACCCTGGGGAGGGCGTCGGGGAGCCGGGATCACCGGCGGGGGCCGGGGTCGGTGCAACTCTGCGGACCACGCGCAGGCCGGAGGTGAATACGGTATCGACGCTGGAGGCCTTCTTCTCACAGAGCGCGGCGGGGAGGCCTTACCGTATTTCTCCTACTACACGTTTCCCAAGGCAAGCGCCTGACCCCTCGGGCGGGCACTTGTCCCGGCAGCCGCTGCGGGGCACTAGGAGGATGGCGGGGGGCGTGCACGGCAGGCCTGACCCGGCCGGCCCTCCTCGCCCATCCCACGTAGATCTCACTCGGACGGGGGCTCAGGGCTCGTGGCTGGGCCCTGGCCCGTCTCACGTTGTCACCGGAGGACCGATCTTTAGAAGCCGCCTCCTCGGGGTAGCCTCGAGTGCGACGTCGGAGGAGCGGCGGGTGGCCCCGGCCAGGTGCATCGCAGCGGGCGGGAGCGGGCGGGGCGCGGGGCGCGGGGCGCGGGGCGCGGGGCGCGGGGCGCTGGGCGCGGGGCCGGGGCTGGGGACCCGCTGCGCTCTGCAGGCCGCCCGCCGGTGCGGCAGGGCCGGGGGCGGGGCCGGGGCGGGGCCGGGGGCGGGGCCTGAAGCGTGACGCGAGGCGCGGGCCAATGAGACGCGTGCCCCGGGCCGAGCCTCCTGCGAGCCTTCGCGGCGCCCGGGCGTCACGTGAGCGGCGGGGAGCTAGCGCCGAGCAGCGACCTGCGGGCCAGCGGGCGAGCGAGCCGGCAGCGTAGGAAGCCGCGGCCGCCGCGGGACCCGGAGCCAGGCCGCCGCCCCCAGCCCAGCCGCCTGGGCCTCAGGACCGCCGGGGCCCGGCCGCCGGCCGGGCGTGCGCCCAGTTCAGGTGGGAGCGGCGCGGCGCGGCGGGGCCGGGCGGCCGCGTGGACGCGTCCCCGGGTGTCCGCGGGGCCGGCCGGGGCGGGGGGGGGGGCTGCGGGCCGGCCTCGGGGCGCCTGTCGGGGCGCCTGCGTCGCTGTCAGCGCCCCCACGCGAGGGGCCCAGGAACGGTGGCGGCAGCGGGGGCGCCCCCGCGCGGGGCCGGGAAGCATCGGACAGGCGGGCGGAGGGGCCCCCGGCGCCCACGGGCACTTTCCCCGCGGACGTCGCGGCCGCCCGGCCCTCGTGTCCCCGCGCCCGGCCGGCCGGCCGTTCCATATGGCGGGGCCTGGCGGGAGGGGGCCGGGCGGGGTTACTGTGGGTCACGCAGCGCGGGCGGGGCGCCCGGTGGGCAGCGCTCCAGGTTCCAGCGCGGGTCTGAGCAACGCCCCCCCTCCCCCCGGCCCGAGGACGTCGCGGACACCCGGCGGTCACAGGACCCGAACTCGCAACCCCGCGCGTGTGCCTTCCGCTCCCTGCGCCCCGCAGCTGCCCGGGCCGGGGGGGTGGGGGGCGAGGAGTACAGGCAGCCGGTCGCGAGGAGGAGACCGCCCCCCGCCCCCCAAGGACGAGCCCCGTTGTGGGTCCCCCGCTGATAGGGGCGCCGCTTTGTCGCTCAATCCCGGAGTGTCCGAGCCCTTTCTCACCCCGCCCCCCCCCCCGCAGGTCCGGCGGCTCTTGGGGAGCCCTGGTCGCCCTACAGGTGGGAGGCCTCGGGGGCTCGGCGAGCTGCCCCCCCCCCCCCGCCTGTGCTGGGCAGCGGGGACTCTTATTGTGAAGGGCCGCCCCGCCACCCCCGGGACTGGCGCGCTGACCCAGTGGCTGAGCCCTGGCCGGCGCCCGGCTCGTTATCAATTACATGTTGTTCCCGCAGCCGCCGTGTCCCGTGTCCCCGAGGATAAACAGCAGGCCGGGCCGGGCCGGGCCGGGCGGCCGGGGGAGGGCGGAGTCGCCGCGGGGACGAGCCCGGAACAGCGCGTCCCTCCCCCGTGCGCCCGCGCCTCCCGCCCGGCCACGTGCGGCTGTTTTTGGGGGCCGCGCCGCGCCGCTCCGTAACCCGGGCAGGAGGGAGGGGGCGTCCGAACCCAGCCCAGGCTGTCAGAGACCCCGGGAGCGCACTTCCTCCCGCCCCTCTCCGCCCTCCCCTGCCAAGCTCCCCAAGTGTTTTTGCCCCATCAGCAAATTCTGCCGGGTCCAGTTTTAGACTCCCGGATACGGATACAGCTGGTGGACAGAGCAGTCAGTGCAGCTTGTATTCTGGTGGGGAGGCGGATGGCAGAGAAAGTCCCTGAAGAGGCAGCGAGGGTGGGCTCCTGCCAGGGCAGGGAGGACAGCGGGTGGCAGGTGAGGGAGGTGGAGAACCAGCAGCTGGCAGGAGCGTGGATCTCATTGCCAGGCCACCCTCCCGGACCTATTACTCCTAAGGCCTTTCATTCAATCACTTACTTATTTTTTTATAAGAGAGAAACCGGAGCACCGCTCAACTCTGGCATGTGCAGTGCTAGGGGTCACACCTGGGACCTCAGGCATACAAGTCCTGTGCTCTACCACTAAACGATCTCCCTAGCCCCTAAATTAGAAGGTGTGTCTGTTTATTAGAGAGAGCCAGAGCATCAGTTTGGCACATGCAATGCCAGGGATGGGACTTGGGGGGGGGGTCTCATGCATGCAAGTCCAGTGCTCTCCCACTGTGCCACCTCCGGGGCTGCACACCTGTCACTTCGTACGGGAGTTTCTCAGTTTATGCCTCTTGAAAGGTAAGGCTTGCTTTCAACAGAACCACACAACCCTCACCACTCTTAAAAATATAGACAGCGATCTCTTGGTATCATGAAATAGTGACCACATTTTAGAGGGGAGCCTTAAGCAGCCAGGGGTGTGGACTCTGGGACCCCCTCGTCACCAGTGGTGACCTTTTGTTGGGTCCCAGGAAGGCTGGAGTTGGCCTCCCAGCACAGGGACAGGAAGCACACCTGTTGGAGGCTATTGGTCTAGTCTGTGCTCACTGGATGCTGCCATTCTCCTGGGGACCAGGCTCTGTTGGCAGCGTCCCCCCCAAAGAGAAGTGGTGCCCCCTGCTAGGGGAGGCCCAGCTAACAGGCTGCAGACTGGAGCAGTGCCCTCTGCTGGCCAGGTGAACACCAGCGGGTCTGCTCTTCCCTCCTGCTCTGCACCGAGCTGGACGCAGAGTGTTATCAGGAGGTGCCCAGGGAGCCAGGCAGGCTTGCAGTGGCGCACCAGGTTAAACACACATGGTACAATGTGCAAGGATCCCGGTTCGAGCCCCCGGCTCCCCACCTGCAGGGGAGACGCTTCACAAGTGGTGAAGCAGGTCTGCAGGTGTCAGTCTTTCTGTCTTTCTCTCTCCCTCTCTGTCTTCCCCTCCTTTCTCAATTTCTCTGACCTATCCAAAAAAAAAAAAAAAAAGCCACAGGAGCAGTGGGTTCATAGTGCAGGCACCAAGCGCCAGTGATAACCCTGGAGACAAAAAAAAAAAAAAAAAAGAGAGAGATGCCCAGTGTGAAACTTTACTCTGACACCTTGAAAGCAGCCTGGTGAGTGTCCTGTCAGGACTGCCCTGGGCCTCAGGACTTGTCTTTGTTCTCAGTTCCCACCTTGTCTTAGCTTCCAGGGCTCTGTAGGGCTCCCCAGATGGATAAGGGTACTGAGGTCCCAAGGCCTGGTTGGGGGGGTGGGTCTCAAGTGGAGAGAGTTCAGAGACTACGAGGTGGAATATGGGGGAGGGGCAGCAGGACTGAAAACTGGGGAAAGCAAGGACTTGTCCAAGGTCACAGCTGATGTGACCTCTCACAGAGAGGTCTCCCTCTAAGGCTGGGCCTCTTGACCATTGTCACCAGTGATGGTCCTCAAAACACGGGGCGGGGAGTGGGGGGTATGACACAGGTGACAGCAGGCCACCAAGAGTCTCTGGCTTCAGATGCAGGACATTCTGCTTCCCCAGCCTCCACAAACAGCCGGCCATGGTCACTGGGCGGGGACAAAGGTCCACAGAGGTGGCCCTGCCATAGCTGGGCAGTGTTGACTCTTCCTTGGACACCAGACCTAGTATGGCCTTCAGAGGACACAGCTGTCCCCTGTGCTCTCTGCCGACACTCTCCACGCCCCTGCTGGGCGCCGGCTGCCACACAGAGAGCTGGGGACACAGCAGAGACCCTGTAGCCCAGGTCACCCTCATGGAGAGCTGGGTCTAGCGGGGAGATGCCAGTTAGCGGAGCCTTCCCGAGGTGGTGAGTGCTCCCAGGCTTCTAGCCTTGCCCTCTAAGTGGGTGTCACTGGGGCAAGAGCTCTGGGAGGGACCTGGGTTCCATCTGTACTGGTCAGTTGTCACCTTGGGATGGGGCCCCGCTCGCCCCAGGGCTCCGGCTTCAGGGTGGTGGAGCACAGCTGTCTAGGCTCTCTGCCTCCCTCACCTCTCAGTGGAGGCCTGGGGGTCTGGACTGGTGGATAAGCCGCACCCCCCACACTTTTGGGGGGACACAGTCTGGGGTCAAGCACACTTTGACCCTCAAGTTTTTGCCACAGGTGCCACATGGTAGATGAAACTCCAGGCTGCCCAGTCACATTCGGATCACTGGGCAAAGCAGCATTTGATCATAAGGCCGGCCTGTCTGTCCACTGAGTGGGACAGACTGACATGGGAAGTTTCCTGCTTTCAAAAATCTTAGATCCAGTATAACTGGATGGCCTGTGGTCTTATTTGCACAATCTGAACTCCGTTGTTCGTCCCAACAGTGCAGGGATCAGAGGGCAGCTGGCCTGCCACCCCCCCCCCCAGCCTCCTCTGCTGTGACTAACAGGAAGTGCGCTGTCACCAGGTGTCCTTGGACACACAGTGGCTCCTGTGAACTGGACAGGGTTCCCTACCCATGGCCAGGCTGGGGTGCAGAGAACTTCCTGATTCCCTCCTCCACTTCCGCCACCCCCCCACGGCCCGCGCGCCCGCGCGCACGCGCACACACACACATTCATGTTCAGCCTCTCAGGGTACACACGTGTTTTTTCCCAGAATCTTTCTGGAAAGACCATTTGAAAGCAAAAGTGCCCAGGGGTTATGCAACTCGGGCTGGGAGAGGGCGCCTCGGCAAACAGGTGGTGCAGTGCAGCTCTCGCTGGAGACGGACGGGCATAGGGAACTGGCCCCAGGCACTGGACCCCACGAGGCTGTGGGCAGGTGGTGGAGGGGTCCCCTACCCCCCACCCCCAGGGACCCTGAGGTGGCAGGTGAGGCCGCCTTCCTGACCCGGGCCCCTCATTCCTCTCTGCAGCCACCGCCAGCACGGCCAGGCCAGCATGGTGGACCACTTGCTTCCAGTGGACGAGAGCTTCTCGTCGCCGAAGCGCCCGGTGGGCTACTTGGGCGGCAGACTGGCTGGTGGGCGGGGCTACCACATGCTGCCCTCGCCCCTCTCGGAAGACGACAGCGACACGTCCAGCCTCTGCTCCTGCGCCAGCCCTGACACGCAAGGCCTCTGCTCCTGCTACAGCGGTGGCCCAGGCACCGAGGGCCAGGACAGCATCTTGGACTTCCTGCTGTCCCAGGCCACGCTGGGCACCGGGGGTGGAGGCAGTGGGGGTCACCTCGGGGCCCACGGTGGCCCTGTGGCCTGGGGGGCCTGGCGGAGGGCCCCAGTGCCCGTGAAGGGGGAGCACTTCTGCTTCCCTGAGTTTCCCTCCGGCCACCCTGATGACGTCCCCAGACCCTTCCAGCCCACCCTGGAGGAGATTGAAGAGTTTCTGGAGGAGAACATGGAGCCAGGGGTCGGGAAGGTCCCTGAGAGCGGCAGCAAAGACTCGGAGGCCTGCGGGCAGCTCTCGGCCTCACCTCACAGGAGCCACCTGCACCCCGGCTCTGCCGGGAAGGAGCTCGGTAGTGGCGGTACCAGCGGCACGGGTGGCAGCCAGGGCCCGGGTGGGGGGCCGACCCCCGACGGCACCCTCCCGGTGCTGCTGCATATCCAGCCAGTGCAGGCGAAGCAGGAGTCCAGTGCCACCGCTGAGCCCGCCTCCCCTGGGCAGGCCCCCGAGAGCATCAAGGTGGCCCAGCTCCTGGTGAACATCCAGGGCCAGACCTTTGCGCTCGTGCCCCAGGTGATGCCCTCCTCCAGCCTGAGCCTGCCCTCCAAGTTTGTGCGCATCGCCCCCGTGCCCATCGCTGCCAAGCCCATCGGCTCGGGGACCCTGGGGCCCGGCCCCGCTGGCCTCCTGGTGGGCCAGAAGTTCCCCAAGAACCCTGCGGCAGAACTCATCAAAATGCACAAATGTACTTTTCCCGGCTGCAGCAAGATGTACACCAAGAGCAGCCACCTGAAGGCGCATCTGCGGCGCCACACCGGCGAGAAGCCCTTCGCCTGCACCTGGCCGGGCTGCGGCTGGAGGTCAGTATGGCTGGGAGGCAGGCCGAGCCCCTGTGGCCACTAGCAGACGGAGGTGGGCGTGGGGGTGGGCCTGGGCCAGCACCACTGCCCAGAGCTGCCCTTCTGCTTAGTGAAGCCACAGGCGGCTGGCCCCAGGAGCTAGTGCCCAGGGCAGGCTGGCTGAGGTGCTGCCGAGGGCCCTGGCGATGGTGACAAAGACAGCTTAGAACACTGAGGCGAGTGATCGTGACAAAGACAGCTTAGAACAGTGAGGCGAGTGATTGCGACAAAGACAGCTTAGAACAGTGAGGCGAGTGATCGCGACAAAGACAGCTTAGAACACTGAGGCGAGTGATCGCGACAAAGACAGCTTAGAACACTGAGGCGAGTGATTGTGACAAAGACAGCTTAGAACACTGAGGCGAGTGATCGCGACAAAGACAGCTTAGAACACTGAGGTGAGTGATCGCCACAAAGACAGCTTAGAACAGTGAGGTGAGTGCTGTGTCCCTGCTCGTCCCTGCACCACTGACCCCCCCCCCCCAAGTACCACCCTCACTGGCCTGTCCTACAGCTGAGCAGCTTGAGGTCCAGGCACCTGTCTAAGGTCACACCACGTTGTCAGTGGGATTGAAACCCAGTGGTTCAGAGCAGAAAAGTCACACCTGATGATGTCCCCTCCCAGGCCGGGTGGCCAGCCTCACTCATACAGGTCCTGTGTGCAGCCAGGGGTGCTGGGCCCAGACCAAGCTCTCCCCTGGGGGCCTGCTGTCAGAGTCACAAAGGTCACCTGTGAGGGAGGGCTAGGCTGGCGGTACTGAACGGAGGTGGGTGCAGGACTGAGCCTCACAAGCAGATGCACAACTGTGTGTGCAGCCTGCTCTAGCAGGTGTGTTCCCGAGTACCACAGATCACATGTGTCTGCACGCACGCATGTGTGTGCACACCTGGCCTGTGTGGGTGTGGCTGCCCCGTTTGCTTCTTGGACTAGACCTGTGCTGAGAGCTCTCTAGAGCTCGACGGGGGCTGCAGCTGCTGGCCAAGGCTTTGGCACAGGCTGCCCACGTGACTGATGGGAGGCTAGAAGGGACTGTCGTGGCCCCTCCCCTCTATGCACTGAGCTGGCTGGGGAAGGAACTATTCTCGAGCAGTGTCTTGGATTCTGAAGACCCCCCCATGAGAGTCATGGGACCACTGTGTGGGAGGGGGTGCCCCTCAGACATCAGGGCTCAGAGAGGCTGGGGCCAGTGTCAAGGTCAACACCTCTCTGAGCCTCACACACAGCCTGCTGAGTGGCTCTTAGGGCAGCAGGCATGCTGGCTCCCCTCATCCATCACTTTGTCACTCCCAGGAAGGTCAGAGGCTAAGGAGGGACCTCAGTGTCCTGCCTGGCCTCCATGCAGCTGGTACCCCAGCTGGAGGCATCCCCAGACTCACAGGGACTCCTCGTGGGTGCTTTCTCCTCTGTGTAAGGAGCAGCGCTGCTGAGCGGTGGGGCAGCGGGAGGACTCTGTGACAGGCTGGCTGCTGGGGAGCAACCCCTCAAGTCAAGGGGAGGCTAGGCGAGCCACAGGGAGGAATGGCCTGGTCCATAGTTAAGACCGCAGGCTCCTCCAGAGGGGGACCTGCCTCCTGAGCTGTCCTGGGAAACAGACAGGACCCAGCCCAGAGTGCATCTCAGGCAGCTCCTGGCAAAGCGAAAGCGGCATCTGCATAGTGAGTTCCCCACGGCAGGAGGTGTGCAGGTATATGAGAGTCACTGCAGGGGTTCAGCTCTGCCAGGGCCCAAGTCCTGGCACTGAGCTTCTTAACCAGGACCCACTTGGCAGGGGAAGGCACGGTGGGTACCCAGCAAGCTGAAGTCTCTGTAGAGCTGACCCAGGGGCTCTCTGTTGTCCGCTGCTCTCAGAGCCTCCTTAGAGTGGGGTCTGTCTCCCCTGCGGCCTGTGGGTAACTGTCCTGCATGGGGGGAAGGGGAGGCTGATTCTCTGCAGATATGGGGGCCTTGCTTGGCCTGCAGGGATGCTGACCCCAGGAGGGTATCAGATTGAGGTCTTGGCTTTGGGGTCTGGGTGGGACAGAAGTGACAATGACACTGATATTCTCAGGGCTGGAATCCCCACTTGTCGCCTCGCCTCCTGCCATGTGGATCTCACTACCTCACGAGGCTGCCCTGCCCCCTGCTGTGGCTGACTTATGTTCCCTCTCTCTGTCCTATCCCCAGTGTCACCCCCCCCCGCCCCCATGGCTGCTTCCTTAGTCTTGGGGTGGTCCTGACTTGCCACATACAAGAGTCCTTTTAGAAGATCAAGGCGCAGAGTAACTCAGTGAGTTCTCGGTGGTCACACAGGAGGGGGCAGAGGCAGAAGTCCAGCTGCTGTTTCCCCACCCCAGACTCAGGACCCCTCTCCAATCCCCACACTCACCACCAGTAGGGGTCCTCCACCAGCAGCAGGCCTGCTCTCTGGGGCCTCACTCCTGCCCGCTCACCTGCCTCCCTATATGGGGTGCTCCCCAGAGCACCTCTCTCCTCCCCAGTGGTGCTGGGCAGCAGTCTGCACCTCTTCCTCCTCTGGTTCCTACCCCAGTGACATGGCCCAGCTTAATCAGTCCCACCGTGTCCCTTACCCGAGTAGCCAGGCCCTGCTGCCTTCTGCCTTGGGTCCTAGACTCAGTTTCCCCAGCTGCTTCCTGGTGGCAGGCTGTCCTGATGGCCCTCCATCACTGCTGCCCTTTTGAGAATTTCCCTGACCCCTCCAGTGGGCAGCGCCACCCATCCCAGTGTGGTCAGGCAGGCCGCTCACTGGATAACTGGGAGGCGGCGTGTCTTCATCAGCTCTTGGCCATGATTCTGTATGATGACCCAGGCTTTCTGGCCCATGGGAGGGGTGCCTCTATGCAAGGTGCTGTGTGCCAGGTGGGGCTGCCAGGGTCACCTGAGCCCTGGTGCTCCTCTTTCTACACCTGGCAGTGGGATTCCAATGGGGAAACTGAGGCTCGGAAACCTGGCCCCTCTCCTGTGGTCCCCAGCCACCCTGGTTCTGATCGTGGAGGGGCGGGTGGTGTAACGAGAGGCTTCTGACACGCACGTTACAGGGCACAGGGACCCAAATCAAGACCCCAGTCTCCACTTGCAGGGGGAAAGCTTCAGAAGCCATGAAGCAGGGCTGCAGGTGTCTCTTTGTCTCTGTCCCTCTCTGTCTCCCCCCTCCTCTCAATTTCTGGCTGTCTCTATCCAATAATAAATAAAAATACTAGCAAGAAGCCTCTCAGGTGCTGCCTTGTGGCAGCAGGGAAGGGGCTGTCTGTGGGGAGAGCTTGTTGTCAGACCTGCTCTCTCTCACCCACCTGCCTTTCACTGTCCCACAACTGCTTTGGCCCTGTGCCACCACTTCTGGCCTCGGGTGAGACTCAGAGGAGGGCAGGAATGCCAGCATCTTCACAGATGAGGGGAACCGAGACTGGAGGTGACCCTCCCGTCTGTTCAGGACCACACTGCCGTGTGACTCCGGCAAGCTGCTGGGCCTCTGAGCCCAGGCTGCTCTGGGCTGGGAAAGCACCAGAGATCCCTGGGGACTGCAGCTGATCACGCCTCTGCTGATTCCCGAGGGGAAAGGAGGGCAGCCAGGCCGGGGTGCTAGGCCTCCACAGGGCTTGTTCTGCTGGGGCCCCTGCCCCTTGCCAAGGCCCCACTACAGGGCCAGTCCAGAGGGGCCACCAGCCCTACTCAGCAGCTGTCCTAGGACCCCACCTAACCGACCTCAGAGACTGTTAGGTCCCAGGCCCAAGAGCTGGGCCTGATGCTCCTGGATGTGAAAGAGTGTGTTGTGTGTACACACACACACACACACACACACACACACACACAGACACACACATACGTGCTGGTGTCTGCAGGGTGTGAGTGTCCGCGCGTGGTATAAATGCAAGGACAGGTGGGCGTGTACGTGTGTGACGGTGTGCACACACACACACACACACACACACACGCACACACACACGCACACACACACGTGCTGGTGTCTGCAGGGTGCGAGTGTCCGCGCGCGTGGTATAGATGCAAGGACAGGTGGGCGTGTGTGACGGTGTGCACACAGGTTAGTGTTCTGTGTGTTTGGGCGCCTGCAGACACACGTGTGCACAGGTGGGGTGTCCCATGTACATTGGCATGTGGGGGGTATGCACATGCATGTGCCAGGTCTGCGGCTGGAGTGCACAGCCCCGTGGGTGCTGGCTGGGCCCACACCTGGGTTCTGTGCACTGACTGGCTGGCAGCCATACTCTGCTGCTGGGCTGACCACAGGGCATCTCAGGGAGCCAGACAAACATGCCTCTCCTTGTGGAACTGCCGGCCACCTGGCCCAGACTGGCGTTTACCACGATTTCAAACACGAATCTAAAACTACAGGAGTAGCAGGTCCCTGAAAGAGAGGTGCATAGTGCCGGGGAGGGGGGGTGGCAGAATAGGAGGCAGTCCTGGAGGCCTTCCTGAGGAAGTGGCATTTGAGTTCTGGGGATAATAGTAGGAGGAGCATGGAGAGAGAAGGAAGAACACTTCTGATGTGTGCAAATGCCCTGTGGCAAGAGGGGCCATGGACAGGTCCTCTGAAGGTAGGGAGAGCTTTGCCTGAGGGTGTTGGGAAATCATTCAATCAACAGCAGAGATTAGCAGGAAAAAAGTGGAAATTTCACAGGTAGAACTTCCAGCCAGACTCTCCTGCTCCCAGAAAGGGGTGATAATCTTGACAGGGAAAGGCCAAAAGCAAGCTTTGACATTTAAAAGGAAGTTTGCAGTGCCGCCTGCATGTGAGGTCTGCAGCCGCCTTTATAGTGTGCAAGGCTCTGGGTTCAAGTCCTCATGTGCAGAGGGGAACTTCCCAAGCAGTGAAACAGTGCTGCGAATGTGTCTGCCAGATTCTCTCTCCCCTTCTCACCCTTCCCTCTTAATTTCTGTCTGTATTCCTCCCCCCCCCCCCCAAATAATAAAAGTACTTGGAAGGGGGCCAGCTAGAGAGCTCACTTGGATAGCGTGTGGCTTTGTCCTGTGCAGGACCCAGGTGGGAATCTCACCCCCATTGAACTGGAGGAAGCTTTGGCACTGAGGTCTCTTTACCTGTCTCTGTCTGAAAACATCGTCCTGGGGCAGTGAAGCCCTAGTGACAGGGACATCAGAGGCATCCTAACTTCCAGAACAGAGTGCCCAGGAATGGCGTGGATCTCATGTCCTAGCCCAACCCCACCCCCCAAGCAGGAGTCAGGCCCAAGGAGAGATGTGGCAGGTGGGGTGGCTCCGCGGTGACAGCACCTGCTCACCCCTCGCCTGGGGGTGGGTGTCTCTGGGCCTCTGGCCTGCGGAGACCGCGCTGGCTGACCGCCCCGCCACACCCGCACCCGCAGGTTCTCCCGCTCTGATGAGCTGTCCCGGCACCGGCGCTCGCACTCGGGCGTGAAGCCCTACCAGTGCCCGGTGTGCGAGAAGAAGTTCGCCCGGAGCGACCACCTCTCCAAGCACATCAAGGTGCACCGCTTCCCCCGCAGCAGCCGCTCGGTGCGAGCCGTCAACTGAGCCCTGGACGCCCGCTCCCCGCTCGCCGCTCGCCGCTCCCAGTCCGCTCCCAGTCCGCTCTTTTGTAGCAATAACTTATTTGCCTCCTTCACAGGCCCACGGCAGTGCTCCCAGCCCGCCTTCCTAAGGCTCCCCTCCCGCCCCCAGGTGCAGGAACAAAGGGGGGCGGGTCTGGGAGGCTTCTGCCCAGGCCCATGCCCCCAACCCAGCGGCGCCTCTTCCGGAGACTTAGAGCGGCTCCCAAGTCCCTGGGGGCTGGGTCCCCGGGACCCCCACCTCCTCGGGAGTGGAGGCCGGCCTCGGTGCCTTCCTGTCTTCGTGCCTTTCAGGGCCTGTGCTGGGGACCTGGCGCTTCCCTTCCCGCACCGGGCTCCCCTATGGGGCCCTGGCCAGGATTTCATTGCCGGGGAAGAAAGGAGGAGTCCAGGACGTTTGTCCAAGACGCCTGGCTCAGCGCAGGAGCAGAGGAATGGTTGGGCTCAGGTATTTCGGCGGGGCCTGGTAGCCACCTCTGGGGGGTGGGGGTGGGGTAGGCAGTGCATGTGCTGTAGTTAAATGTGGCAGGAAAGGGTAGACAGACAGACAGACAGACAGACAGACAGACAGGCAGAGGCAGGGGAGCCCCAGAGCTTCCACACCCAGCAAGGCTCAGCCCCTCTTCCCATCTCCAGATAAACCCAGACACCCTTTGTGGGGCTTCAGGCTGGAGGGGAGAGGAGAGGGGGGAGCAGGCTGCGTTGCATGTGGGAGAGATAGAGCCTCCCAGCTCCTGACACAGAGACGTCTTCCTCACCTGGACTAGAAATTACTATCAAATGAACTAGCTTGTTTGGACGGGTTTATTTCACATCCTATGAATGTATGTAAATAAACTGTACATAGGTACATCCACATAAGATGTCTTTTAATAACATCGGCATTTGTGTACATTTTAGATTTAAACAAAGAAGAGAATCTATGAGACTGATGTACATATGTGACAATTATGTATATTTTCTTTGGTCCTTCATAATATATATATATATATATATATTTACTTTGCCAATAAAAAGAAAAAAGAACTCAGTTGCTCTCAGTGGCTGTCCTGTGCTGTCTTGCTTGACTCCACCAGGAAATGGGGGTATTCTGGAAGACCTTGTTTGGTGCCCCTGGGGAGATGTGGAGGCCTCCCTGGGGTCTGGCATGTGGCCTCTCCACCCCACCCTAGATAGTCACCTCTGGAAAGCCACCTGTACCCAGGCTCAGCCCACAGGGGTCGAAGTCCCTCCTTTTTCTTTTTTTTTTTTTTTAAATTGCACACTAGGAAACTCAGGTTACCTCCCCCTTGCAGGGCATCAGGAATGCACTGGAGTCTTGGCCAGGCAGAGTCTGGGACCTCCTCTCTCTCCAGGTGCCTCCCCAAAGCCCCCAAACTCCTGGGGTTTCCATCCTGCAGCTGAGGTTTGGCTGCATCCATGTCAGGTGGTCTGGGAGGCTGAGGGCAGCAGGGAGCAGAGGTCATGAGCTGTCCAGGGATGAGCTCTTCTGGCAGAGCAGGGCAGGGGAACGAGACAGTGGAGCCACAGCCAGATGGCTGTCCGCTAGCTCCGCCCAAGTGAAGTGAGAGGCGGGGCCTTCTGGCTGCAGCATGGGGCAGGCACTTCTCAGTGACAGCTTCAGGGCTGTGGGAGCAGGTGGAACCCACAGGCTTTAGCAGGTGGGCCTGGGCACCTCTGCAGGGGAAGCCACTGCTCCCCTGTGCTGGAGTCTCTGTCCTGGCCTCAGGCAGCTGGCAGTTCAGTACACAGCTCGGCTTGGGTGGCTGGAATGTGGACGGTCTATCCTGAGCCCCCCCCCCCACCCCCGGTTCTTTTGACCATAGATTCTTGGCACTCGGATGCACTGGGGGGAGTGAGACATGGATCTCTCTCTGTGTTAGTTTCGTCTGCACACAGGGGACACCAGGGCAGGGCAGTCACCCCAAAGGAGGCCTGAGACTTCAAGCCAGTAACTTGGGCTGCTACCTCATCTAGGGTGACCCCAGCTGCCTGAGGTACCCTGGGCGGCAAGCTGGGAACCAAGGCATAACCCATTGTCTGTGGTCTGAGTGGTCCTGCTCAGTCTGGCCTTACAGACCCCTTACACCCACCCTGGGTAGTAGCTCTCCGTCTGGTCTCTGCTCTGAGAGGTGCTGATGACCAGAGGGCTGGTGGGCACAGCCACGCTGAGTGAGCAGGGTTGTGGGACAGAGGGGTGAGCAGGGGAGAGGGCTGGCTTGGGAGCCCTGCTGGGGCCCCCTTTGGGTGCTGGGAGATGAACCCAGAGCCTTGTGCATGCAGAATACCCCGGATGGCCTCCCAGTTCCCATGTTTTATTTCTTTATTCTGTTTCCTTTTGGGGCGAGAGAGGGAGAGAGACAGACAGAGACCCCACAACATCACCCCTGCACCATCCACGGTGCCCCACGTGGTGCCAGGGCACAGAGCTTTGGTGGGGGGTATGGTGTGGGACTGTGCAGACATTGTAATATTACAGTCTTGTAACATACTATAACAAATAAAACCCAGAAATGTTGTGGAATATATTTTTTAATGTAGTCTCACATGAGCCCCAATTTCACGCCTGAGCACCACTGTTCCAGTGTGAGGCTTTGGTGCTTTCACTCTTAACACCTTTTTTTTTTTTTAAATTGCAGACTTAAGCAATCAACTAAGGACCTACCCCAAAAGGCAACTCGGGGAGCTGCCTGTCACCTCCGTGGTAGTTGGCTTTTCTTTAATGACATGTGATGCGAGCATGTTCTCAGATGCCCGTGGACGTTTCCTTTAGGGAGCTGACTGTTTGGATCTTTGGCCATTTTTATAATGGGTTGTCTGTTTGCTTTACTTTGCCTGTTGCTTTCCAATAGCCAAAGTATGAAACAATCTAAAAAGCCCAACAGCAGAGGACTGGATAAAACACTGTGGGGCATACAGTCAGTGGGATACTACTCTTCAATAATAAAAAAAGGAGATCATTTCATTTTGAACAAAATGGGTGGGTAGAACTGACTATTATGATAAGTGAAACAAGTCAAGAGGTGAACTAGGTGGGATTGAGATGACTAGAGTAAATGAACTTGCAAAAGCTGATAAGCAAACGAACTTGAAATGTGTGAGGATCACGGTGGTTGCTTATGTGTGTGGGAACACACCTAACTTTGCCGGAGGGCAGGGTGACTTAAACACACCAATGGGGGTGTGAAATCATCCCTCTGAAATCGTGTAATTTCAGAAAATACTGTTCAATCCCTAATAAAAATTTAAAGCTCAACAATAAAAAAAAAAAAAGAGATACAGGAGAGTTTAGAGTCAGACTTGGTGGGTTCACAGAGCCTCTCTCTGCCTCAGCTTCCCCATCTATAGGGAGTGACCACACAGATGGGGAAGGAACCACAGCTCCTTTCACAGACTGAATGAATTAGCAGGTGAAATCTCTGGTCATCTGGGCGGGGGAGCAGTAGATAAGGTACTGGACACCAAGCATGAGGTTCTACCTTTTGGGCAATCCTACCTGTGACGGTCATTTATCACAGCAACATCCATCCAGGTACAGACAGTTAAAAGTGTGAGACCCTGCAGTCACAGCACTGGTTTAGCTGGTGGAGTGCAGGCCTTGCACACCTGAGAACTCAGTTTTAATCCCAGGCACTACACACAACATTTGGTGCTCTGATCTCTCTCTGATGTAATACATACAAATTTTAAAATGGAATCTTAGCCATGAGTTGTGGGAAGGAGTCTTAGAAAACAGATAAAAGGGGCTGGGCGGTAGCGCAGCGGGTTAAGCGCATGTGACA
>NC_080182.1:2363257-2413257 GCF_950295315.1 Erinaceus europaeus | reverse complement strand
TCTCAATGTCTTTGTCTCTATCCAAAATAAATAAACAAAAAAAAATTTTTTTAAATAGATTATCCTAGGGTGGCAGGTGGTGTCACACCACATCCAGTAGAGAGTACAGGTTACTATGAGGACTTAGGTTCAAGCTTCCAATCCCCACTTGTAAGGGAGAAATTTCACAAGTGTGAAGCAGTGCTGCAGGTGACTCGCTTCTGTCTCACTCTCTATTGGTAAAATAAATGGGGGGGGGGTTCAGTAGTTCCCTGGAGGAAAGGATGAGCTGATGGTGCACAGGCCTTTTGGGACAGTGAACATAATCTGGATGGTGTCAGAGTGACAGGCACCTACCACTCTGCCTTTGTCCAGACACCCAGAGGGCATCCTCTGTCCACTGTGTGGGGTGATGTGTCAGTGGGGGTTCACTGGCCACAGCCTATGTGCCCACACCAGGGCAGAGTGCTAGCAGTAGGGATGTGTGTGTGTGTGTGTGTGTGTGTGTGTGTGTGTGTGTGTGTAGCCACAGGGGAGCTGGAAACCTGAGCTTACCCTGAGATTAAAAACAACAATACAACACTAAGTCAAGTCAAGTCATGTCTTAAAGGGGAATTGACTTCCAAAAGCAGCTCAGAAGATGAGATCTCGATGACCAGAATAAGAGTCCGCTGCTAATTTATTTATTAGGAATAGACAATGGGTGTGGGGAGAGAGAGAAAGGAGAGAGCACCCCTTGACCTTGGCATAGGGTAGCGCTGGGTATTGAACCTGGGGCTTGGGAGTGCAAGTCATCATCACCATCATCATCATCGTTCCATCAGGGTTATCACTGGGGCTAGCTGGGGCAGGATAAATTCACTGCTCCCAGCAACTGATTTTTTTTCCTTTTTAAATTTTTTTTATTTGATAGGACAGAAAGAAATTGAGAGGGGAGGTGGAGATAGAGAGAGGGGGGGAGAGAGAGACAAAGAAGAGAGAGGGAGAGAGACCTGCAACCCTGGTTCACAGCTTTGAGACTTTCCCCTTGCAGATAGGGACTGGGGATCTGAGCCAACCAGGATCCTAGTGCGCTGTGTGCCCAACTAGGCGCACGACCACCTGGCCTCGGAGGCACTGACTGTCCTCTTCCCCGGTGGGCGCTGAGCAGAATGGAGGCAGATGGCTGGGACCAGGAGCTGGGAGATCTCCGTGATGACCACGCAGATGTCATTTCCAGTGAAACATGTGTCTGAGGAATCTGAACAGCTGTGGGGTTTGGAGGGGGGCGGTTTTCAGCACATACGGATGTCCTGTTATTTATTTAAAAATATTTTTTTTATTTATTTTTAAAAATGTTTAAAAATTAATTTTTTAATATTAACTTATTGGATAGAGACAGAAATCAAGATGGGAGAGGAGATAGAGAGACACCTGCAGCACTGCTTTGCCACTTGCAAAGCTTTCCCCCTTGTAGGTGGGGACCAGGGGCTCACACCCTGGTCCTTGCATATTGTAACGTGCACTCATCCAGGTGCACCATCTCCTGGCCCCCTTGTTTATTTTATTTTAGAGAGAGAGAGAGATACAGAGGGAGAGAGATGCAGAGGGAGAGAGATGCAGAGTGGCTTTTGATGGTGCTGGAGATTGAACCTGGGATCAGAGACTCAGGCATGAAAATCTTGTGCATAACCATCACTCTGTCTCTCTGGCAATGCCCCAAATTGTTTACAGCAGTATATGGGGGCATGCTACCTTCAGGGTCTGACTATGGGGTTTTGCCTCTCAGGGGTACTGGGAAGGAGGGTGAAGGGAATGTAGAGTATTTCCTGGGGTTCAGCTGAATCACGTGGTCCAGTCTGTTGGAAGACCACTAGGGACACCACCGTCCATGGAGATACAGAGCCAGGAATGTTAATGGCCACCAGGCAGCCAGGGAAGCCAAGGAGACACATGCAGCTAATTTGCCCTCCCGATTCTCAGCGTGCACCAACCTCGCCCACACCTGGTCCTTGGTCCCCAGCTTTGTCTTCAGTTCAGTCACTCGTGTTGGGGTATCTGTTACAACAACCCTAGCCAGTGCAGACTATATATAATTTGAAATGAGGGACGTTTGACCACATACTGATGAAATAGGAGGGTGACTTTGTGAAGTGGGAATACACATTTGCTTTAAGGTTTATTTATTTTATGAGAGTACAGGGAATCCTGGGATTCCCACATAGACATTATGGGCCTAGACCTCTAGTAGATCCCTTTCTCCACCATCACTGATCACTTCCATCAGGAACAACATTATTAAGTCCTCTTGTGGGCCTCTCCAGGACCTTGCCCTCAATGCAGAACAGCAATGGCAGGGATGGCCTCATTCTCTGAAGGGAGGCTGGGTCAACATGCTCTGCCACTTGAGGAAGACGGGTCCTGAAATGAGTGCAGCCTAGAATGTTCTCAGCAGTGACCATGGACTGTGATGCCGGGCTAGCGTGGGGGTGACTCTTCCCAGGGCACGTGCTCTCTGGGTTGGAGAGAACTCGACTGGACTCAGCCTGGGCTGCTACTCACTCAGCGACACGGGAGATAGATGACTCAGGAACTTGTGGCAGCGTGGTCATGCAAAAGGATCTATTGATCAGAGAGCCAATGCTTTTATAGGATAAAACCAGAGTGGCAAATCGGAAATGGAAATGGCTGGGAAAGGGGGTGGAGAAAGGCAAAAGCACTGCTGGGAAGGTAGAAGCTTCCTTAGCAACTGTTGCGAGGGTTTTAGCCGGAGGGATTAGTGGTACCGTGCAGGCAGGGCGGATCTCGCAGGCAGGGCGGATCTCGAGGTAGAAAGAAGATAGATCAATGGGATGGATGGGGAGCTTTCTGGCAAAACAATGATTATGTAAATAGGCCTTAGTATCGGTAATGCAGTATAGAGCGGGGGGGGGGGGGCAGGGGCCTGGCTTAATGCCCAACACTGTGAGCTCAGGCTGACAGGGATGCAGAGGTTACACAGATTCCTATGCTAAATATGAATAGGCATGAGCCCGAGGTCAGATCAATGGGTTAACAGTTGATGGTATTTATATACTTTCCTCATGTTTGGGAGCTACTCTCTGCCCTAATCCAGCTTTCTCGTCCTATTCTCAACTCTGACACCATCTTTCCAGACAATGTTTTTAGTTCACCTGCATGTTAGCTTTCGGGCTCAGGTAAAAATTACTAAAGTCATGGGCTCCTTGGATCACACCTAAAAAAGTCTTCCTAGCTTCTTCCCACTCAAAGACCTCAAATTTCATCTGCTCTATTTCTACCTTTTGGTTCCTGTTTATTAGACAATTTGTCCTGCTTTATATCATACTGTCTTTCAGCCACCAAATTGCAGATGCTACCAGAATTCCATCCTGACTTCTCTGGGCAGATGACCTCACTAATGTGTCCTAGAACCCCACTTCCCCGGAACTTTACCCCACTATGGAAAGATAGAAAGAGTCTGGGGTATGGATTGACCTGCCAATGTCCATTTTCAGCAGAGAAGCGATTACAGAAGCAATTACCTTCCACCTTCTCCACTCCATAAAGAATTTTGGTTCATACTCCCAGAGGGATAACAAATAGGGAAGCTTCCAATGGAGGTGATGGAACATGAAACTCTAGTGGTGGGAACTGTATGGAATTATACCCCTGTTTTCTTAAAAATAAGTAAATGAATGAATGAATAAAAACAGTAGAGGACTGCTCCGCCATGTTGTGTGGTGTTGGGAATCGAACCTTGGGGCCTCGGGCTTTCAAGGCACATCCTCCTCAGCTCCATGCCAGCCAGATAGATGGTAAAACTCTTAAGCTGCACTCGGCATATTGCCCACTGCCTGGTGATCCCCTAAACTGGGAATGAGAACTACAGAAGTGATAGTCCCTAGGAGTGAAATCAAGCCACGAGGAAGATCAGGCTCTTAGTCTCAGAAGTCCCCTGAGCTCCGACAGGCTCAGGCATATGCGGCTCACTTGGCTGTGACCCCAGACACCAGGTCCTGCCTGGTAGGTCAGTGCTGGCCAGTGACTAGGAAGCCACTTCCTGCCCCTGTCCCAGGGGAAGGGCTGAAGCACAGAAGGTGCAGAGAGTGTGAATCCAGCCCAACCTCCTACTCTTGATAGGGAACTGGTTGGGCCAGCCACTGCCCCACTTTCCAGCCAGCTGATAAGCCAGGGACTGGGGGACAGGCCAGCTTCCCTGCTCACACTCAACTCCTGCCTAACCAGGAAAGGGGCTTGGCAAATCCTGGGCTGCTCGAGAGGGGGACGGAACCTGGCTGACCTTCCCAAAGGGCTGAACCCCAGGGGAGAGAGGCAGCTGAGTATGGTGGTGGCCTTATAATGGGGTGGGGGGCTTATATGGGGCTCCCTGGGTAAGGTGAGACTCAGTGCTATGGCCAGGTATATGCCTTGGTAGAGAGGTTAACTTCTCTTCTGAGCCCTCTGAGCTGCACAGATAAAGAGGATTGGGTCTTTGGGAGGAAGGACAGGTTACGCTTTGTTGAGGTTCAGGGTGTGTATGGCCGAAGCTGGCTGAGCCCCAGAACTAGGCTGTGCAAGCATGGACCTCATTTGCAATAGAACTGTGTCTCCCTCCTGGGTGAATTACAGGACAGAGTGGGGCCTAAATTTGGGGAGACAATGAGGAAGGAGCCTACAGGGGTTTCTCTTCCCCCAAGATCCCGTGGCTGGGATTAGGCTTCTGGGAACAAGGAGGTCCCCATCTCTGATCATGCAGGGATAGTCTGGAAGAGACAGAGACCTCCAGCAAGGACCTTGAGGACAAGGGCCAAGAGAAACCAAGATAGGTTGTGTCCTGCGGGACTGTCTCCTGCCTCTGCCTGGGGCCCGGGGTGCCCTGGTACTGTGTAGAGAATACCGTAGGAGGATGAGGACACCCCTAGCAGAAACTAGACCCCTGGGGTAAACGGAGGCAGCTGTGGATGATAGAGGGCTGAGAACCTACCCATGACAGAGACCATGGGGGATTTGCCTACAAAGGTTGGTATGTGTATGTAGCTATGTATGCACATACCCATGTCTGCATGTATTAATTGCCGTGTATGTGTGTGGAGCCTTGCACAACAAGCGTGATCACGCCACTCTGGGAGACACAGAGAAGACAGACTGGTGCAGCCTCTTCCGAAAACAGTATGGAGAGTCCTTGGACAGAGATGAAACACCTTGTGATCCAGCAATGTTACTCTTAGGCATTTGTCTGAGGGGCGTGAAAACACTAATGCAAAAGGACATATGCACCCTTGTGTTCATAGCGGCACTATTCACAATAGCCAACGAGTGGACACAGTCTCAATGCCCATCAGTACATGACTGGCTAAAGAAGCTATGGGCATATTGAATGGAATACTAGTTGCGGTCTCAAAAAAGATAGTGTATTCTGACGGGAGTCGGGCGGTAGCACAGCGGGTTAAGCACAGAAGCACAAGGACCGGCATCAGGATCCTGGTTCGAGCCCCCCACCTGCAGGGGAGTCGCTTCACAGGCGGTGAAACAAGTGTACAGGTGTCTATCTTTCTCTCCTCCTCTCTGTCTTCCCCTCCTCCCTCCATTTCTCTCTGTCCTATTCAACAACGACGGCATCAATAACAACAACAATAATAACTACAACAATAAAAAACAACAAGGGCAACAAAAGGGAAAAGAAAGAAAGAAAGAAAGAAAGAAAAGAAAAGAAAAGAAAGAAAGAAAGAAAGAAAGAAAGAAAGAAAGAAAGAAAGAAAGAAAGAAAGAAAGAAAGTTATTGTATTCTTGGGAACAAAATAGATGGACTCTGAGGTGGTTACTCCAATAAAGGAAACAAGGAAATGAAATACAACTACTGGATGGTTTCATCCATATGTGGAATATAGAGAACTAAAACATATGAATGAGAAAAACCTGCCAAACTGCCTCTAAGACTTTGTGAGGACTGTGGTAGTTATCACCATGGGATGGTGGAGGGACACAGAAGTTTGGTGGTGGGTGTGGTGGAGCTATATCCTTGTAGTCTTCCAGTCTTGTAAAACATCGTGAAAGCAATAATAAATTCCTTTTTAAGAAAGATAGAAAGATGCTCTAGCCTTGAATATTCCCTCCTTGACCGTGGGATCTTCCCAGGAAGCCCTGCTCCTTCCCTAGGAGAAGGATTTCAGAGACCAAGCTCCAGGTGCGAAGTGTGCAGGAGGAATGAACTTTCTTCCTGGTCATCCCACCATAGACCTGCGTGTCCACTGACTGCTGCATAGACGCATTTCTATAAGCACTTCCTTCTTCTTTTACGTGCATCACTAATAACTGAATTCAGGGCTTCTTGCATTTGCTTTACTTCCATGCTTTATTCTATATATAAGAGAGGAAGGAGGAGAGGAGAAAGAAGAGGAAACTGAGAGAGGCACCACAGTCCTGCTCTGTCATTCATGGAGTTCCCTCAGAATTGTCCACAGTGCTTCCACGTGGTGGTGGGGATGGAAGCCAGGGCCTCATGCATGCGAAGGCATTCACTCTATGCACTGAGCTACCTGCCGGCCACATATATTTCTGCCTGTGGCCATCTTATGGTAAGTCAAACATAAGTTCCTTCTGATGGTCCCCACCCTCCCATCCCACATAGGTTCTTTTCTTTTTTCTTTTAAATTCTTATTTATAAAATGGAATATTGATAAGACCATAGGTTACAAGGGGTACAACTCCACACAGTTCCCACCACCAGAACTCCATATTCCAGCTTGAAAGCTTTCCTATTACTCTTTTTTTTCAAAAGTTTCTTTACTGGGGGATTAATGTTTTCCAGTTGACAGTAAATACAATAGTTTGTACATGCATAACATTTCTCAGTTTTCCACATAACAGTTCAACCCCCGCTAGGTCCTCTGTCATCCTTTGCCAGGACCTGTTCTCTCCCCCCACACACACACCCCAGAGTCCTTTACTTGGGTGCAATACACCAACTCCAGTTCAGGTTCGACTTGTGTTTTCTCTTTTGATCTTGTTTTTCAACTACTGCCTGTTAGTGAGATCATCCCATATTCCTCCTTCTGTTTCTGACTTATTTCACTTAACATGATTTCTTCAAGCTCCATCCATGATGGGCTGACAATGGTGAAATCACCATTTTAATAGCTGAGTAGTAAGTATTCCATTGTGTATATATACCACAACTTGCTCAGCCACTCATCTAAAAAAAGCTTTCTATTATTCTTTATCCCTCTGGGAATATGGACCCGGGGTCATCATGGGATGCAGAAGGTGGAAGGTCTGGCTTCTGTCATTGCTTCCCCGCTGAACATGGGCGTTGGCAGGCGGATCCATACTCCCAGCCTGCCTCTCTCTTTCCCTAGTGGGGCAGGGCTCTGGGGAAGCGGAGCTCCAGGACATATTGGTGGGGTCACTTGCCCAGGGAAGTCAGGTTAGCATCATTTTAGCATCTGGAATGTGGTGGCTGAAAAAGAGTTCAGATAGAAAATATATGTCCCCACCTTCCCATCCCACATGCATTATTTCCCCTCTCTTTCCAGTGGGGGAAAAATCTTCCCTTTTTCAACTTCACTGGTTGTCCAGTTCCAGGCTTATGTATGATGACATCACACTGCCAGCCCCAGAAACAATGTCATGAGCTCTCAGACACTGGAGTGACACTCTGCATGGCTGGAGACACCCTTCCTAGTATTTTCCTTTTGTTGACCTTGTTGTTGTTGTTGTAGTTATTATTATTGTTGTTGATCTCATTGTTGTTGGATAGGACAGAGAGAAATGGAGAGATGAGGGGAGAAAGAGAGGGGGAGAGACAGATAGACACCTGCAGACCTGCTTCACCTGTAGGTGAGGAGCTGGGGGTTCGAACCAGCATCCTTATGCTGGCCCTTGTGCTTCACGCCTGTGTGCTTAAGCAGCTGTGCTACCACCCGACCGCCTCCTTCCTAGCTTCTTGCCTGCACACACAGAAGCAGGGTGTGTGGTCCACAGGCTCTATCTTCTCTGACGCCAGCTTCTGCATGGGCTTTCTCCAATCCCTCTTGCAACATGGACTTCCCAGGGACCTGGTTGGGTCCTGCCCCCTCCCCTACAGCCAGGCTAGCACTCTGCTATGTCCTTGGTTCTCCACATGCAATTCTCAGAGCACCATTTGAGGAGTTTCCTGCCACTTGGGGAAACTCACAGAGGAACAGAGTCAGCTGGACTTTGAGAGACAGAGCTGCACATCTACTCTGTGGAGGTTTTCTGTCTACTCCCTTCTCCTGGAGGAGAGTATCTTTACATCACTGCATTGAAACTTCCCTACCTTGGGTCCTTTTGAAAAATACTGAGGGAGGGCAGGAGATAGCTTATTTGGTAGAGTGTTGTTTTCACTGGGCTGGCTTCACGGGTGGGTAACAGATGACCAGAAACTCGTGGCTGAGCTGAGAACGCAGTTTAATCTTTATTCACGAGCGGGCAAACAGTCCAACACCTAATCACCACACAATGTGCTCCTCCATCTTTCTTCTCCAGTGGCAGCCTCAGGAACCCAGGAAGCAAGTAGGATAGGGGGCGGGGAGAAGGGAGAAGCGCGAAAAGGCAAAGACTAAACCACAATCTCCCAGAGGCGGGGGGAGTGAGACCAAACCAATGTGAAGCATAGCAACAATTCCCCCTTTTCTTTTTAACTAATTGACCATAGTATCAGGAGTGTGGGGTGAACAGAAACCTATATCGTACAGGCATTTTCAAGAAAGAAACTGCCACAAACATGGAGGAACAAGTAAGTGAGCAACAAGAACCAGTGTGCTGCCAAGGGAAGGCCTGAGGGGGGCGTTTCTTGCCTCTGTGGGCAAGACTTTATCAGCTAAAAAAAAATTTCCTGCCTCTGTGGGCTTCTCTTGCCTCTGGGGCGTTTCTTGCCTCGATGGGCGTTTCCTGCCTCTGTGAACATTACTTAGCATGGAGGGAGGGTATGGCCTATAGAGTCCCCAGGCAGCTGGCTGCAGTCAGTCTTTGAGAAACCCAGCAGCATAAAGGAAGCTACTGTAGGGTTGTGTACCAGTAAGTCTGATAGAAGTGCCTGTTCAAAGCAGATGTCCACCGAAGAATTGCCGGGGGGTGAATTGTTGCATGAGGAAGGTCAGCCGCTGGAATTCCACTCTTCTGTAGAGAACTTGACAGCTGCAATTCACTTACTATGAAACAAAACTTGTAGCAGGTTAGAAGTTTACCACAATTGATAACTCGATGATTATAATTGGTTTAGGTATCTTTATAAATTTGGAAGGTCTTTTTTGTTTCATTTTAAGTCTCTTTAACCAATTTAAGCACAACAAAATGTGGTGAGGCAAAGAAGCAGTGCTAGAGCCTCAGGCATGAGAGTCATCAGCATAACCATTGTGCAGTCCACCGTTTCTAATTGAGAAGGTATTTGAGAGCTTCACATATCAATAACGTCTTAATTACCCTTTTGTTACACCCATACAAGATGGAGATACACCCTAGGTGTGCGCAGGTTTTTTAGACCAACTTAGTTAAAATATATTGATTTTTAACTAATTTTTACCTCAGACTTTAAATGTAAGTTAATTTTACCTTTATGAGAACTATGTTGAAAACCTTTTTCATTTAACTTTGCCTGGTAAGAATGTAGCCTTAAAGTTACATTTTTAACCTTAAAGTTAATGTTTACCAAACTTTAAACACACACATAAACATGGTCTTCAATACACAGAGAGAAATACGTTTGTTACGAAGACATGTCATTTTAAACACGAGTTTAGATCTGTACTGTCTTAGCCGTTCAGGGGGTGTGCCACCTGGAGGTGGCCTCCCATGCAGCTCCACTTCTAGGAATTGTAGGTTGCCATCACTGTACGGATCTCTGCGTATTCTAGCTCCTCTGCCATCAGAGCCGAGCTGGGGATCTCGGCCAGGGGGCCCAGTCCCGGCAGGGAGCCCATGGTCTCTGGGTGGTCCGGGATCTGCCCAGACTTCATAGCAGGAGGGCGGGTGGGCTGGCCATGCAGAAAGCACAGCCCTGCCCACCATATCTGCCGTCTTGCTCCCGGAGGCCGAGCAGCGTGGAGGGAGCCCGTGCCGAATGCCCCATGCCACACGGCAGTGAGCTGGCTCCTGCGGATGGGCGGTGGGCAGAAACCAGAGTGTGGCCCATAGTGAAATGTTCCAGAAACAGAGAAACAGTCTCATGAAGAAAGGGCAGAGGCCTTTGGAAACCTCTTCACAAGCAGAAAAGCAGCCCATAGTGGATAGGTAGCCAAAGTCTTCACTTATCTGGGGGATGGGAAGGTCAGGCCCCATGTTGGGCGCCATTTGTCATTTTCACCGGGCTGGCTTCACGGGTGGGTAACAGATGACCAGAAACTCGTGGCTGAGCTGAGAACGCAGTTTAATCTTTAAGAAGCGCAAAAAGGCAAAGACTAAACCACAATCTCCCGGAGGCGGGGGGAGTGAGACCAAACCAATGTGAAGCATACCAACAGTAGAGCACACACTTTATCATGCGCAAGGACAGGGGTTCAAGGTCCTGGTCACCACATGGGAACACACTCGCATGGGGAAATTTCACAAGAGGTAGAGCAGTGTCTCTCCTTCTCTCTCTGTCTCTCACCCTCTGTCAGAGAGACAGAGAAAGAGAGAGCCTACTGAGAGGAATTCCCCAGGAGTTTTATTTCTGTATCACTGTTGGATGTTGGACACATGGCTCAGATTCCCTTTCACAAGTGAGGGGTTCATTCCACTGACTGACTGCAGTCACTTCTTAGGGGATTTCCTGAGCTGAAGGGCACTGGCCCCTCTCAGCTCCTTCTAGTGACTCAGGCATAAGGGTCACCTTCTCTCTCCAGTGTGACACAGATCTGCAGGCCATCTGCCCCAGAATCCCCACAAGTCTACACTGCTGCCCCATTTGTCCCTCCACTAACAGTCTCCCTCAAAGTGACTTAGTGTATGGAGATGCTGAGGACACAGCAGAATTCCAGGAATTGAAAATATGTGGCAAAGAAACTGTGTGCACAAAAGCAGGCAGGGAGGAGGCTTCAATGCGGGAGGAAGAAGCTGGGGGTGGGGGAGTAAAGAGGGGACCACAAGCCAAAGAGATGGTGCAGGCCGGGCTCCAGAGACCAAGATGATGAGAAACCCTGGAGGAAGGTTTCTGAAAGACCTCTTTCTAGCACTGAGGGTGGGGAGCTGGTATTCTGCAGTGCAAATGCCTTTTGGGTACTCTGCTATGGCTTGCCTTAGCTCAGGCTGCTAGAACAAAACTCCACCAACTAGGTGACTTATCAACTAAATAAATTTATTTCTCGCAGTTCCAGAGGACAAAAGTCCAAATCTGGGATTCCAGCACGGTTCTGCTAAAGATCTACTTCCGGGCCATTTTTTGTTCCATCCTTGCATGAGGAAGAGACAGCTGACTTGCTGGCTTTCTCTCAGAAAGGCACTCATCCCCTTCAGCAATCACATCTCTCAGGTGCGACTGGAAGCAGGAAGTGGCTGCTTCCAGGTTTTAATGATTATGAATAGAAGCTAAGGGGGGAAGGGGAGGGGAGAGAGGAGAGGGGGAGTGTGTGTACAAGAAAATAACTGTTTGATGCTGAAGTTAGTGGCCAAGGTTGTGATGAGGCTACAGATGCCGAGGGAGTTCAGAAGCAGAGTCCTATGGACATCTGCAGGTCATGGGGTGAGGTCCAGCCAGCCAACATCTAGGTTACACATTTATTTTCATGGAGTAAATATTTTGGGGGTGGGGGCAAACTGTTTTTTTCCCCCTCAATGTGATTTTAAAGCAACATTTTATCAGGACTTCTACTCATATATGTTCGAATTCCAATGTTACTTTCTATGTCCTTAAATTGTATATGGAATTTGGATTCCAGAATGGTGGTTAGTTTGTTGAAGGAAAACACAGATGGGATGTGATGTGTGTGTGTGTGTGTGTGTGTGAATAACACTTCTGAGTCCCCACTGCCACCCCTCCTCCTCCTCTCTCCCTCTTCCTCCTCCTCTCTTCCACCTCAATTTTTTATTTAAAAGTTTTATGAGTGATTTACAACACTATAAGATAATAGGGGTATAATTTCACACCATCCCCACCACCGGAGCTCTGTGACCCCACCTCCCTCAGTGGAAACAGCAGTGGTTCTCCCAAGGTCACAGATATGGGTTGACTCTCTCCTCCACCCCCTTCGTCCATTTTATTTTTATTTACCTTCTTTCTTTTTTTTTAATAAGTCATTTTTTTTTTAATTTATAAAATGGAAACATTGACAAGACCATAGGAAAAGAGAGGTACATTTCCAGACATTGTCTACCCCCAGAGCTCCGTATCCCATCCCCTCCCTTGACAGCTCCTCGATTCTTTATCCCCCTGGGTGTGTGGACCCGGGGTCTTTGTAGTATTTACCTTCTTTCTAAGTCACACCTACACCTACTACTACCTCTGAGTGTCCTTCCTTTTTCCTTTTCCCTGTCAGACAAGTGAAACAGACAGGCATCACAATTAGCTATAGGAAAATGCAAAATGCTTGGTAAGTATATAATGAGTGCTCCTGAATGGAGAAATGGGCCAGAGAAGTATATTTGAAAACCTAACGATGTAAATTTTTCATAGGTTTTTTTTTTCGGTAATTGCTTTCTCTTAATGAAGAAATGATGAATTTTAAGTTGCATTATGATTCTTACTGCTTTTTAAACAAAAGAAAAGCATGTCTGGCTTGAGAAGCGGCTCAGTGTCAGAGCACAGGGTTTGCAAGTATGAGGCTGTGGGTTTCATCCTCTGTACTGCATATGCCGGGACAGAGCTCTGACTCTCGTGTCCTTTCTCCTATACAATAAATAAGCAAAAATAAATACATAAGTAAATGAGTCTTTCAAGTGTAAGTTTAAGAGCTGGGTGGTGGTAACATGCTATTGGACACACATGTTACCCTGTGCAAGGAACAGAGTTGGAGTCTGCTGTCCCCACCTGCAAGGGGAATCTTTCCTAATTCAGCATAAATCATACAAACACAATGGCAAAAGGATCAACAAACTCCAAACACAACAAACATGGAAAAATGACACCAAATTACTTCATAAGCAAATTGCTTAAAAATCAATCACTGAAAAAGATAAAAGGAGGGGGCAGGCAGTGGCCTACCTGGTTGAATACACACATTACAATGTTCAAAACCATGGACTCAGGGCCCCTGTCCCCACCTGCAGGAGGAAGCTTCATGAGCAGTGAAGCAGGTCTGCAGGTGTCTTTTTTTTTCTCTCGCCTCTATCTTCTCAATTTCTATTTGTCCTATCTAATTAAAAAAAAGAGGGGGGCGGTGGTGCACCTGGTTAGGCACAAAGATCTGGGTTCGAACCCCTGCTTCCCCACCTGCAGGTAAGACAACTCGCAAACAGTGAAGCAGGTCTGCTCGACCAGGTGTGCCTCCACCCTGCCCCAGCAGGTAAGATTGTGGACAGACAGATAACTCCCTCTGGAGGGCACTCCCTCACTGGCGCAGGACTCTTCAAACCGAATAAAGGAGCAGGCCGGACTCTGTGGAGACCCCACCCCCAACAGAGGGATGAAGTGAACCCTGACAAGGGGTCAGAGCTGGGGTGGCATAGAGATGGGGTGGAGGATGAAATGGTGAGTCGAGAAAGTGCTCAGTTAAAGAGTGACTCGGGCCACCCTTTGTCCTTTCAAACTTTGCTCTTCCTCGGGTCCCAGGCTTAATGATTGATGTTTATAAGTGAGTTGCTTTTTCAGTTTATCCTTGCAAGCTCCAGTGAATGAGTCCCCGCAGAAGGCTGAGAGGAAGGATGATCACTAGAATATCCACCCACCCCTCTGCACGTCAGCAGGTGACACTTGAAGGACCATCAGGCCCAAACCCAGGAAGGTTTCCAAGTCACAGAACAGCACTCCTGAGAGGCGTCAGGGCAGACAAGGAAGGGTCGAGGCACCTACACAGACTGGAGGAGGTGGGAGAGTTGTGTCCGCAAATGCCTCTTGTCAAATCCTGATGAGGTCTACCACCCAGGGAATGGGACTGTGGCCACAATCCTCTTGCAGCTTTGGAGAAAGTGCTGGAACTAGGGAAGCTGTTGAGGGACGGCTGGGCGAAGGGTAGATGGACTTTCCCCCTTCACACCGGGCTTGCTGCTCTTCTGTAAACCTAAACCCATTTGGAGGTGAAACATTTTGTAAAGTAATTATATGGGGTTGGCGAGATAGCTCGCAGGGTAGGGCACGTGCCTTGTCACGTAGTGACTCAGGTTCAAACCTCAGTAGCACACGAGAGGTATTTGACACTAGGAGAAGCCCCCTCGTTGATGTTTCTCCCTCTCCCTCTGTTTCTATCTGAATGAAAAAGTAGCCAGGGAGTGATGAGACAGTACTCCTTAACACACACACACACACACACACACACACACACACACACACACACGCACACACGCACACACGCACACACGCACACGCGCACATGCGCACACACAGACCCACAGTGAGAAAATTGTTAGAAATAAGCAGTAGTATGGGTGTGTATGTGTGTAGTATCCTTGCTCTGGTGTCCACCACCCAGAACTCAAGGGACCTGAGGATGCACAGGGACAAGCCTGAAGTCATAAAGGCATACCTTCTCATGGCCTCTGGTTGTAGGGGAGCTCAGAAAGACCCTGTAAGCCTTGTTGGGTGTGTGAGTGTGTTATGGCTCTGAACTATGGATGGGGATTTGAAGTCTGAAGACCATCAGGTTCTCCCAACATCCAGGTCCTGTCACCAAGTATGAGGGGACAGAGGGACAAGAATGCCCTGCCTGCAGAGGCTTTGGCTGTTCTAACAAAGTGCTCTAGCCTAGGTAGGCCAACATAACACTGACCTTTTTTTCTTTTAAAAATATTTACTTATTTAATTTAATTTTTTTTATTTATAAAATGGAAATATTGACAAGACCATAGGATATGAGAGGTACAATTCTACACAATTCCCACCACCAGAACTCTGTATCCCATCCCCTTCCTTGAAAGCTTTCCTATTCTCTATCCCTCTGGGAGTATGGACCCAGGGTCATTGTGGGGTGCAGAAGGTGGAAGGTCTGTCTTCTGTAACGGCTTCCCCGCTGAACATGGGCGCTGACAGGTGGATCCACACTCCCAGCCTGTCTCTCTCTTTCCCTAGTGGGGCAGGGCCCTGGGGAGGTGGGGCTCTAGGACACATTGGTGGGAGAAGTCAGATTGGCATCATTTTTAGCATCTGGAATCTGGTGACTGAAAAAGAGTCAAGATATAGAGCAGAAAAAAAATTGTTGGCTAATCATGAACCTAGAGGCTGGAATATTGCAGATGAAGATTTGGGGTCTCCGTTTTGGAAAAAGCTAGTAGGTCTGTTTTAGGTGTATTCCAAGGAGCCCATGACTTTACTAGTTTTTTCTGGAGTCTGACAGCTAACATGCTGGCACACTGACTTCTTAACTGAACACTGGCTACAAATCCAAGGTCAAGTGCTGGAGGACTGGGTTCCTGGTGACAACCTTGTCCTTTTGTAGACAGTTACCCTCTTTTTGGCTGTGCCCTTACTGGGACCAGAGAGGGCCAGTGAGCTCTAGTCTCTTCTTCTGAGGGCACTAATCCCTTCAGGGGGCTCCACTCTCTTCCCCTCTAGGAGCCTGAGCTTTGTTGTTCATATTCGCTGATTTGTTTTGTTCCTCTGTCTACTTTATTTCCCTATAGTCCACACGTAGTTGAAATCATCCAGCCTGTGTCTTTCTGCTTTTGACTCAGTTCACATCACGGCATCCCTCAACTTCTTCTGTTTTGTTGCTGATGGCAACATGTCCTCTTTTGCTTTGACAGCGGAATAGTATTCCACAGACTACTTCACCCACACCTCCCTCCAACCTTCCGGCCTCTTCATCTTAGCTGACCTCCATCTCAGTGCTAGTCGTTTTATGCCTGTCACTTCCCAAGGACGCTTGACATGAACCTTTTGCAGGTTCTATATTTTTGGCCCCATCTGTGACAAACAAACAAAGATAAAAGAGTGCAGGGCTTGTAGGTTCTGAGTTCCATCCCTGACACCGCGTACACTAAGGTAATGCTCTGGTTCTTTCTGTGTGTAACTGACAAATGAATACATCTTTGTTTTTTCTTTTAGAGACAGAAAGGCAGAGAGAGTGAAAGAGGCCACAGCGTTGAAGCTTCCTTTAATGCGCTGGGGGCCAGACTCGAACCCTGGTTAAACACACAACAAAGCAGCACACTATCCAAGTGAACTATCGCACTGGCCCATACGTACACCTTTGAAACAGACAAGCAAATATGTAGGTCTTGCTTGAAAACACCCGCATTATTTCATGGATAGAAGGGCTCAGTCCTTCACTACCTCCTCGTGTGCTCTGAGGGGCTGAAGGCTCTTAAGACTCCACTCCTTTCCCACTGCAGATCCCCAGGGCCCTGGGGCAGCTTCTCCTTCTGCAGCCTGACAACCTCTGCATTGAGCTTCCTCTCCTTTGGAGTCACTGCCCAGATTTTTGAGGTTATGGGAAGAATGTTCCAGACGTGCAGCCCACCATCCTCTCTGAAGTCCAAAGTCCTTCATGAGATGAAACTGGAGAAGGAGAGAAGTCTAGTTTTCTTACTGGCTTAAAAAAAGAAAAAAAGAAATGATGGGGCTGGATGGTGGCACACCTGGTTGATTGCACATGTTACAGTGCACAAGGACCCAGGTTCGAGCCCCCAGTCAGCCCCCACCTGCAGGGGGAAAGCTTCACAAGTAATGAAGCAGGACTGTAGGTGTCTCTCTGTCTCTCTCCCTATCTTCCCCTGCCCTCTCCATTTCTGGAAGTCTCTATCCAGTAAATAAAGATAATAAAAAAAAATCAATCAAAATTTTAAAAAAAGACAAAAACCCAGAGAGGATGATTCAGTGATGGGATTGTTTTGTCAGATCAGTGTGCATGATGGTTTCAGTGTAGCTCTATTGGTGGCTACATCAAGCAGCAGAAATACAAATATATTACAGGTTATTCTACCACTGAGTCCATCGGTGTATATTTTTTATTACCACTATTTCATTTTAAATCATACTGAGACAATGGAATCATCTTTTCTTTCTTTTTTTTAGTGATTCAGTATTGATTTACAAAATTACATGTCAGCAGGGGTGTAATTCCACACCGTTCTCACCACCAGAGTTCTGAATCCCAAGTCCCTCCATTGCAAACCACCACGGTTCTCCCAGGATTGCAGACATGGGTTGGCTGTCATCTCTACAACTATCTGTCTACATTTATACATGTTTGCCCCCTTTTTCTTCCTAGTCCAATCCTCTCTTTCCCTCCGAGCCACACATCACCCTACTACTACATCCCAATCTCTCTCCCATTTTCATCTCCTCTCTCTGGGACCTGATGGAGCTGGAGTCAGAGCCAGCCTGTCTTCTCCCTCCTATCTCTTCTTCCCGACTGACAGTATGGATCAAAGTTGTTCTTGGGGTGCAGAAGGTGGGAGTTCTGGCTTCTTTAACTGCTTCCACTGCACATGGGCATTGGCAGGTGGATCCACACCCCTTGCCTGTTTCTATCTTTGCCTAGTGGGGTAGAGTTCCAGAGAGGTGAGTTTCTAGGACACACTGGTGAGATCGTCTGCCTGGAAGTCAGGAAGGAATCATGGTAGCATCTGCAACTTGGTGTCTGGAAGGTGGCAGGACATAAAGTGAGACAAAATGGTTAATGAACAGAACCAAAAACGAGGGACAGAGCAGATGAGCTTAGGGATCTAGGGTGGAAGAAAGCTCGGAAATCCATTTTAGGCATGTTTCTAGGGGTCCATGACTATGGTAATTTTTTTTTTTGTCTCCAGGGTTATCACTGGGGTTCAGTGCCTGCGTTTTGAATCCACTGGTCCTGGAAGCTATTTTTTTTCCCTTTTGTTGCCCTTGTTGTTTATCATCATAATCATTGTTATTATTATTGTTGTTGTCTTTGCTGTCACTGTTGTTGGATAGGACAGAAAGAAATGGGGAGAGGAGGGGGAGACAGAGAGGGGAAGAGAAAGACAGACACCTGCAGACCTGCTTCACCGGCTGTGAAGTGACCCCATGCAGGTGGGGAGCGGGGGGGGGGGTCTTGAACCGGGATCCTTTACGCCAGTCCGTGCGCTTTGCGCCATGTGCGCTTAACCCGCTGCGCTACCGCCAACCCCCAACTATGGTAGTTTTTTGCTTGAGTTTGAAAACATGAAGTTGGGTGAAAACATTGTCTGAAAAAATGGTGTCAGAGTAGAAAAACGGGCTAGAAACTTGGGTTAGGACAGAGAGTAGCTCCCGTTCTTAAAAATATTCTGAGGCTAGAATTAACTTTACCTCCATGCACCTGACCCAGTGCCTATATATCTGTTCACCACCAGAGCCTGCCTAACCTCTGAGTCCCTATGGGTCTGAGTCCGCAGCTCATGGCCACAGTTGGGAACAGCACACTCGTTTCAGGGCCAGTCTTCCCTGAGTGGCAGGGCAGGGTACCCCAGCCTTCCTTTGGAGACTGGGGCCGTCCCTGCCGTAGCTGCTCTGTGGTGAGGGCAAGGTCCTGAGAGGGCTCACAAGAGGGCTAGTGATGATGCTCCTGACAGAAGTGACCAGTGGTGGTGCAGAGAGGGATCTATTAGAGGTCTAGGCCCATCATATTTATATGGGAATCCAAGGACTCCTTAACTAGGGTCCCAGATGGTGAAGTGGTGTGATATTGACCAAAAGGACCATTATTATATGAGCCTGTCTCTTGCGCTTATTCAACTTCTGTAGTCCTCTCTTTGACTGGTGACTTTCGACTTTCTCCCGGTTGTTTAAGCACTGAGTGTCATTTGTTCAGCCCAGCCAGAATTAGTTTTTTGGGATCTGTCTTCTTTGGGGCCTTTCAAATCATCTTTATTTATAGAGGAAAGTGGGACAAAGTTAATATATTGTGTGATTTTCATGTAAAATATACCAAGCATTAGACTAACTTTGGAATTTTTTTCTTGGTTTATTCAAAGGAACATTTCAAGTAAACTCAAACTTTGCTTTGCTATTCCATATGGAAGCAATAAGAGTCTTACATAAGTACTGCGTGGACACTTATTTAGGGTGAACAGCAATGCTTTGTTTGTAGGGTAGAGTCTCACTGATGGTGGGGAACAGACGAATGGAGATATGTTCAAATATATGGAAGTCAGTGTAAAAGTTTCTTTCAGTTGTGTTTGTGATATAGAATCAATACACACACAAAGTATTATAAAAAATCTTCTGCTCTATAAATGAGAGAATTTAAATTTCTATAGCAAAAAAACTATTGTGGTATATTTTGACATTTGGGGTTTTTGTTTTATTAGAGAAATGATAATTTATAAGACAGCTGTCACAAGAGTACAATTTCTTTTTTTTTTTTACTTTGTGTCACATAAGCCTTAAAACTCTCATTTATTAATTGTATTATTTAACTATTGATATAAATGTTTCTTAATTTATTTGTTTATTATCTTTATTTATTGGGTAGAGACAGCCAGAAATTGAGAGGAGGGGAAATATAGAGAGGGAGAGAGATAGAGAGACACCGGCAGCCCTGCTTCACCACTCGTGAAGCTTTCCCCCTGCAGATGGGGACCAGGGGATTGAACCTGGGTCTTTGTGCATTGTAACCTGTGTACTCAACCAGGTGTACCACCTCTCTGACCCCTGATATAAGTGTTTTTCAAGTCACATTAATTTTTTATTATTTATTCATTTATATGTGTGGTTAATAGTGGTTTACAAGCTTGTAAGACTGCAGGGTATAGTTCCATTGGCTGTTAGGAGCAGTGGAGTCATGCAGGCAGTGACAGAGAGAAATTGAGGGAGTGTGAGAGCAGCAATACTGCTTCACTGCTTATGAAGCTCCCCCCCACACATACACTGCAGGTGGGAAGGGTGGGGTTGAGCCCAAGTCCTAGCTCAAACATGCACATAGCAGCAGAGCTTAGAAAAGTGAAATAAAGGGGAGAGGCAGTGCTACACCCAGCTGAGCAGCAGAGCTTAGAAAAGTGAAATAAGGGGGAGAGGCAGTGCTACACCCAGCTGAGCAGCAGAGCTTAGAAAAGTGAAATAAGGGGGAGAGGCAGTGCTACACCCAGCTGAGCAGCAGAGCTTAGAAAAGTGAAATAAAGGGGGAGAGGCAGTGCTACACCCAGCTGAGCAGCAGAGCTTAGAAAAGTGAAATAAAGGGGGAGAGGCAGTGCTACGCCCAGCTGAGCAGCAGAGCTTAGAAAAGTGAAATAAAGGGGGAGAGGCAGTGCTACACCCAGCTGAGCAGCAGAGCTTAGAAAAGTGAAATAAGGGGGAGAGGCAGTGCTACACCCAGCTGATCGCATATGTTAGCACGCCCCTGCTCCCACCGCCCTCTGCAGGGAAACGCCACAAACAGTGAAGTATTGCTGCAAGTCTCCCTCCTCCTCCTTCTCCTCCTCCTCTTCTTCCTCTGCCTCCTCCTCTCAATTTCTCTCTATTCCTATCAAATAAAAGAGAAGAAAGGAAAAAAGAGAAAAAAGGGAGCAGTGGAGAAATACGAAGAAATTCAAATTTCAGTTCCAAGGAGAATACCAATAAAGTATCCTGCACTCACAGAAAGAAGATATTCACATGCAGCCCACCTGAGTTTATTGATCTGTCCTTCAGTAGTGACAGAAAAAAAAGAAAGAAGGCTTGAAGCACAGATAAACTATGGTTAAAATAAAGCAAATGAGGGAGAAAAATCATCTTGCTTTAGATTCATTTTCTTGTTTGCTGATGAGATTGAATCTCTTTGCCAGTTTGATTTTTTTTTTCTGCTGTGAACCGAGTTAAAGTCATACTCGTTTCCTAATGACCTTTTCCTGGTGGATCTGGAAAAGACGTTTATGCAAACAGATACTAACCAGCATCCACTATGAATTAGTTTCTCTCTGTCACTGGATTTTTAATGCATCTAAAAGCACTAGTCACTTGGCTACTACCCACTCAAACTTGCTAATTATTCACCTAGGTTCTAGTTTTTGGTCATTTTTTTTTCCCCCTTAGCAAAACTTTCTTTACCAGTTTAAAAATGCTTGCCCAGGTTTGGCTGAAAACTTTTTTTTCTTTCTTTCTCTCTTTCTTTCTTTCTTTTTTTCTTTCTTTCTTTCTTTCTTTCTTTCTTTCTTTCTCTCTTTCCTTCTTTTGAAAATTAAAATATATATATATTTATTTATTGCCTTCTGTTGCCCTTGTTGTTTTATTGTTGTAGTTATTGTTGTTATAGATACCGTTGTTGGATAGGACAGAGAGAAATGGAGAGAGGAGGGGAAGACAGAGGGGGGGAGAGAAAGACAGACACCTGCAGACCTGCTTCACTGCCTGTGGAGCGGCTCCCCTGCAGGTGGGGAGCCAGGGGCTCGAACCGGGGTCCTTGTGCTTTGTGCCACTTGTGCTTTGTGCCACTTGCGCTTAACTCGCTGCGCTACCGCCCGACTCCCAGCTGAACACTTTTCTAAAGGACCGGTGAAATAACATAATTGGTACACACAGGACTCTCATATCTGAGGCTGTGAGGTCCCAGCTTCAACCTCCTGCATCACCGTAACCCAAAGATGACCTCTGGTCTTCCCCTGTATTTCTTTTTATTTTTTTCCCCTTTATTGGGAGGGGGAAGTAATGGTTTACAGTGGACAGTAAAATACAATAGTTGGTACACGTGTAACATCCCTCACTTTCTGCTAACACTCTAAACCCCCGCCCGCAGGTCCTCTCTGTCGTCATCTTCTAGGACTTGAACCCCACCCCACCCAGAGGCCTTTGCTTTGGCGCCGTACACCAATTCCAGGTCAAGTTCTGCTTTGTGTTTTCCCTTCCTTTCTATTTCTCTCATTAAAATAAAATAAATAAAGCCTTTTTTTTCATAAAAAAGAAAACTCTTCCAGACTTTTCTTTAGGTTTTACAGCTGGGATTTATTTTTTCAGATGGTGTGAAGAAGATTCAAGGGTTACTGATTTCAAAAGGAAACGTGCTGACCCTTTATCCTTTTGGCTGTGTTCTGAAACGCCACTCGTATTGCATAAGACATGCTCACATAAGCCTGAAACTGCCTTGCTCCTTCTTTTCAGTGTCAGAGCCATGTGCACAGCTAAGCAGCCTCCCGGGGCTAACTTTCTCACTCTGTTTTAGAGAGAGAAGAGGGAGTGGCTCAGGAGATGGCATATGGGGATGAAGTGTGGTTCCTCAAGCAGGAAGTCCCGAGTCCTAGCCACAGCAATGTATATACCAGAATGACATCTGCTTCTCTCTTCCTCTCTGTCTCTCTCTGCCTCTCTCTCTCTCTCTGTCTCTCTCTCTCTCTGCCTCTCTCTCTCTCTGTCTGTCTCTCTCTCTCTCTGCCTCTCTCTCTCTCTCTGCCTCTCTCTCTCTCTCTGTCTCTCTCTCTCTGTCTCTCTCTCTCTGCCTCTCTCTCTCTCTGTCTCTCTCTCTCTCTGCCTCTCTCTCTCTCTGCCTCTCTCTCTCTCTCTGCCTCTCTCTCTCTCTGTCTCTCTCTCTGCCTCTCTCTCTCTCTGTCTCTCTCTCTCTGCCTCTCTCTCTCTGCCTCTCTCTCTCTCTCTGTCTCTCTCTCTCTGTCTCTCTCTCTGCCTCTCTCTCTCTCTCTCTCTCACACACACACACACTAATAAAGAAACATTTTTTAAAAGGTGGGTTATAGAAAAATAGAGACACCACAGCACTGCTGTCCCACTGGAGGTCCCCCAGCCCGATTCTGTCCGTGGCGCTCCCTTATGGTGCGGCACTCAAACCCAGGGCCTCACACACAGTTGTGTGTTCTCCTGAATGAGCTATCTCCCAATTCCTGTCTCCTGTTTTTCTGTCTTAATCACTAAAGCCTTTGGGGGGGGGGTTGATTTTTTTCCACACATATACACATTTTCTCTTTCAGATAAACTTACAAATATGCTCTTCAAGTTTCAATCTTCAATTGAGATTTTGGTTGAAACTGTTGACATGTTTACAGTATTTGCAGGTAGGAAAAGAAAAGTTAGTTGAACGAAAGGAAGTAACAGTTGCAGCTGGTTTGGTTTGCAGCGGTGTTATGTCATGCCCTCCAGGTGAAATTGTCAGGCCTGATGATCTCAGGGTTGATGAGTGGGAGTATTGGAATCAGAAAGGGGCTCTTGGCCTTTCAGCCTTGACAAGGATCCAGGACTGGGACCCTGGAGCTATGCCCAGCAGCAGGCAGGCCACACAGGAAACGGCATCTCCTGCCCTGGCCACCTAAGCAGAGCGCGGCACCAAGTTGCTGCCAGGGGGATGGGCAGGGAGTGGGCTGAGGGGCATAGAGATGGGAGCTCTGCTCTGCACGCCATTGCTTCCTCCCAAGCTCACGCACCTACTCCAGGGGGTGTGGCGCAGTCAGTCTTGCTGTATCCTCAGTCATAGCTGACTTGAGTTGGCCTTGCTTGTTGGAAGAAGATATGCTAGTGGTGCTATGCGTGTCTGTGCGTGCACACCTGCTGACTTGATGGGCACTGGTTTTCCCTTGTAGACCATCTGTCCGAGTGGTTCCTTTTCTTACCACTCACTGTGCCTCTGATGGACTGATTTCCTTTCACTTCTTTCACTCCCAAGATTGGTTTATTTTATTTGTGTGTGTGTGTGTGTGTATGTGTGATTAATAGTGGCTTATAAGATTGTAAGATTACACATCACATCCACCACCAGAGTTCTGTGTCCCCACACTCCTACCACCCAAAGATAACCACCACAGTTCTCACCAAGTCTTTGAAATAGTTTGCTTGCTTCTGTTTTTTTTTTTTTTCTTTTCAAATTCATGTGTATATATGCCATGGAATACTACCCTCCAATAAAAAGATGGTGTTGTGTCCTTTGGCACAAAATGGAGGTGAGTATGCTTAGCAAAACAAGCAAAGAGATGAAAAACGTCTATCAGATAGTTTCACTCATAGGTGGAATCTATTTTCGAAAATACCTTACATAGGAGAGCTATTGAGAGAGAGAGAGAGAGACTATTCAGAGCACTGCTTATCTCTGACTTGTGTTGGTGCTAGAGATTGAACCTTGGACTTCAAAGCCTCAGGACTGAAAATCTTTTGCAGAACCATCCTGCTAGGTCCAGCACAGTCAACTAGCTTTAAACAATTCAAATGCCCGTTAAGCCTCATTGTAGGCAGTTCTGCCCTTGAATTCACAGGCTGGGTATGCCAGCTCTGTTTCTTTTTAAAAAATATATTTTATTTATTTTGGGCTGATACAGAAAGAAATTGAGAGGGGAGGGAAGATAGAGAGAAGCACCAGCAACACTGCTTCACCATTCGTGAAGCTTGAAGCCAGATCCTTGCACACTGTATTTCATGTGCTCTCTGTTGAGTGTACCACTGCCTCCCCCGCCCCACCAGCTCTATTTCTATAGACAGTCAAATAAACCTGAAAATGGATATGTGATCTGCTTCTCCATCCATAGCGTCGGATCATTTTTGCCACTATGGTAGTTCCTCTGGGCCTACACTGCTAGACAAGACAGAACAGGATACTGGGAACCACAGGCCTGGGTGCCCGCCCCTGCTCTGCCCCCAACCTCCTGAGTGACCTAAAAGCAGACATTTTAGCCTGGAACTCCATTCTCCTCTCAGGAGATTAAGAAGCTGACTTGGTGCCATGCTTGCTCTGACACTGACACTCATTCCCTTGTGGCAGGGACCTGTGATCCTGACATACAGATCCTCTTGGCGGTGAGATCCTATGTGGGAAATCCAGATGCTTCAGCCAGTGGGAGTTTGCTTTGGCTCTGGACCAGTGGGTGTCCTTACTTCTGTAGTTCCTGCAAGCCCAAACGCAGGGTTGGAGAGAAAGCAGGCCAAGTGGAGGGGGTGGGGAGCAGGAAATGCACACAATAGCTCGCAGGCAAGAGCAGGCCTGTCCCATCAGAATGGTAGCCCCTAACGGGTGGGCCATGTGGGCTGAGTGGTGGTCCAGGAGGGGTGAGGCCTTGCCAAAGCACTCCTGACACCAGGCAGCTCAGAGGATTTCATCACCTATTGCTCGAGCTCATGGAGCTGTGTCTTCTGTATCATGGTTCTGAGAACTTTTCCTGTCTTTTCTTTTCCTTTCTTTTTTTTTTTTCGCTCCAGGGTTATTGCTGGGCTCGGTGCCTGTACCATGAATCCACTGCTCCTGGAGGCCATTTTTCCCCCCTTTTTGTTGCCCTTGTTGTTGTAGCCTCGTTGTGGTTATTATTATTGCCATTGTTGATGTTGTTCTTTGTTGGATAGGACAGAGAGAAATGGAGAGATGAGGGGAAGACAGAGAGGGGGAGAGAAAGACAGACACTTGCAGACCTGCTTCACCACCTGTGAAGTGACGCCCCTGCAGGTGGGGAGCCGGGGGGGCTTGACCCAGGATCCTTATGCCGGTCCCTGCGCTTTGCGCCACATGCGCTTAACCCGCTGCGCTACTGCCCGACCCCCAAAACTTGTCTTCTTTATTCATTTTTTTAAAAGGTTTTTTTGTTGTTGGTGGAGTTGAGGGGAGGTAGTTACAGTGAGATAAAGAAGTCAGAGCACTGTTCAGTTCTGGTTTATAGTGGTGCTGGGGATTGAACCTGGGACCTAGGGATCTCTGGCATGAGTGTTTTGTATAACCATCATGCTGTCTTTCCAGCCTGGAGAGCTTGTCTTAAGAGAGTGAGGTGGGTGCTCATTTGAACCTCTGTCTCTGACACAAGAACTCTAACAGGGAAAATGGACTAACCAGGAAAGTACAACCAGAAAGAACCTCACCCTCCCACCCTGTGCTCAGGCTCTGGGCTTGGACCCTAGAATTCAGGCCACAACAGCCTGCCACCAGCCCAGGATTCTCAGTGTAGATTGGCCACTAAGACCAGTTAAGGGACACTAATCTCTTGGAAACATGCCAACCAGGCAAAGTAGGCCAGAGGGGGAAAATATATAAAAGATGGGGAAACACAGCCCATAATGCTAAACTCCTAAGATTCCAAAACCTTCAAGCAACAGCTCATTTTCAAAGAAGACATCAAGTAGAAAAAAATGACTCAAGATGCCAGAAAAGATAGCACAGGACAAGAAAGATCACTTTGACCCAAGTCTCAAATATAAAAAAAATACATATCAACATAGCATAGGTAGCAGAATCTGAAAACAAGCCAGCATGACAAAGGAAAAAAAATTATCCACGGAATGTAAGCATGGGGCATTACAAAATCCACTGATGCAACTGTGAGGCAGAATGAAAAATCACCGCTTCAAATGGCTCCCTTTTTATCTGGAACATAGAAGGAACAAACAGAAATCAGTACTAATGAGACAAATAACCCAGTGAGAATTGGGCAAAGGAACCAAATAAGCATTTCCTCAAAGGAGACCGGCAAGCAGCCAATGACCACATGAAAAGATGCTCAGAGGACCCTTAGTTATCATGTGGATCAAGATGCTGATGAAATGCCATGTCACCCTCCCTGAAATATCTCCGATCAAATATCCAGGTAATAAAGTGTCCGCAAAAGAGTGGAGCAATCGGAACACTCCTACAGATTGAGTAAGAAGGTCAAATGGGACAGCCACTTGAGAAAACAGTCTGACACACAATTGCCATGTGAGTCAGCAATTCCACTTCCAAGGCAAATACAGAGAAAACCGCAGTGGCAGGAGAGCTCCATGGAAGGCGGAGCCGTGCTGTGGTGTCTCTGCTGTGCTTGTGAACCAGAGGCCTTGAATTCATTCCCTGACTCTGATTTTTATTTGTTTGTTTTCTTTCTTACTCCTTTGCCCCCACGCCCACTGCTCTTTCCTTTTCAGGTCTGGTTTATGGAACTGAACTCGGGGCCCCAGAGCCTCAAGCATAAAACTCTTGTTTCAAGCTTGAAACAATTGTGCTACCTCCTACACTTTGGCTATGCGTTCTGTTTGCTTGTTTGTTTTAATGTGAGGGAGGGAGGGAGGAAGAGGCAAAGTCAAAGAGTTTTATTCCTCCTGTTTTTGTGTTCAAGAACTTTCATTACTATAGTTTATATCTGCTGACAAATGACTTGCACTTCTCTGAACGATAACTACTAGATGGCTTTGCTTATTGTGTAATATAATAAATATAATATAAATAATATAATATAATAAATATAATATAACATAGCATAACATAACATAATAAGTTGACAACAGGAAAGAAGGAAGAAAGGGCAGATAAATTATCCCCTAAGACTTTGTGAAAACTATGGTGGTTATCCTGGAGGGCAAGGGAGCACAGAGCTGCTGTGTGCATCCAGTATGGAACTAAACCCCAATAATCTTACCATTTTGTGCACCACTATTAACCACTTATACAAATTAATTTAAAAAACTATGATGGCTATCAGAGGGGAGGGTGGGGTGGGGAATTGTACACACACATGGGCAAATACGAAACTATACTCCTAAAATCTTACAATTTTGTAAGCCAATGCTAAATCACCAGCTAAAGAAACGTGTATGTATCTCTACATAAATCATTTTCTGTTATCACCAGAGCTTCATCACTTGGGCTGACTCCCCCCACACACACATAGACAGATCCAGAGACAGAGAAAGAGAGATACCACAGCATTAAAATCTTCCCTAGGACTGTGGGGTCTGGGCTTGAACCTGTTACTTATGTGAACTGATGGGTTTTAATCAGACCCATCTCCGTAGTCATTTCGCAATATATGTGAACTGACCATTATATGTTGTAATTATGTCTCAGGCAAAGTGAGAGAAAAATAAGTGAGGCGTATGGTATGTGAATTGCTTCTTAATCAAGGTGTTGCCAACAGTAAATAAATACATACACAGATACGTAAGTAATGTAAGTGTGTAGAAGCCCAATGTGAAGAAATTTCCAGGAGTAAAATTCAGCTAAGGACATGAAACAAAAAGCTAAGCAAATACCGATTTTCCTGATTTCTAGGGGAAAATAAAACAGAAATCCTGGAGTGATTTCAAGTGAACCTACTTCAACATCACTCAACATCAGATTAGACTTGGCATCTGGTGCACTGGTCTTATGTGCTTTTTTTTCCCCCCTGAAGGGACACAGATCTGAGAATAGCGAAGACATTTTATTTATTATTTCTTTTATTATCTTTATTTATTAGGTAGAGACAGCCAGAAATCAAGAGGGAAGGGGAAGATAGAGAGAAAGAGAGACAGAGAGACTCCTACAGCCCTGCTTCACCACTTGCAAAACTTTCTCCCTGCAGATGGGGACCAGGGACTCAAACCCGGGTCCTTGCACATTGTGACATGTGCACTCGGCCAGGTGTACCACCATCTGGCCCCAGCACAGACATTTTGAAAGTGGAAAAAGAGCAGCAGGGGTGGCTAGGAGGTGGTTCAGCAGGTGGAGCACAGGGCTTGCATGTATGAAGCCCTGGTTTGATTCTTGGCACCACATATGCCAAAGAGGTGTTCTCATCTCTCTCTTATAAAATGAACATTTACTTGAAAAGCAGCAGGAGCTATTTGTCTTGTCAGATCTAAGAATCAGTTACAAAGGTGCTGATGTAAAAAAGAATCTTGCAGGTTGCAGGCAGGGAAAGGTAAAGTAGAAGGATGACTAGAGAGCAGAATAAGAAGTGACTTCAGGAGTAGGGTGGTAGCGCAGCGGATTAAGTGCACGTGGCGCAAAGCACAAGGACCGGCGTAAGGATCCCGGTTCCAGCCCCCGGCTCCCCACCTGCAGGGGAGTCGCTTCACAGGTGGTGAAGCAGGTCTGCAAGTGTCTATCTTTCTCTCCTCCTCTCTGTCTTCCCCTCCTCTCTCCATTTCTCTCTGTCCTATCCAACAACAATGACATCAATAACAACAACAATAATAACTACAACAATAAAACAAGGGCAACAAAAGGGATAATAAATAAATGAATATTTTTTTTAATCTTTAAGAAAAAAAAGGTGGCATTTTCTGCATCAGTGAAATGTATTGCTTTAGAACCTTCTGTTGGGCCCAAGGGCCCTAAATATTTTTTTAAATATATAGTATTGAATAGATACAGAGAAAAATTGAGAGTGGGGGGAGAGAGACCTACAGCCCTGCTTCACCACTTGTGAAACTTTCTCCCTGTAGGTGGGGCCTGGGTCCTTGTGCAATGTACTGTGTACACTTAACTAGATGCTCCACTGCCTGCCCCCAGGCCCCAAATACTTAAAATTAAAATAGTTCATCCAGAAGAATTAAATATTAATATATAAAATGTAAAACCTGAACAAAATTTGTAACAAGCCTTAGGGAGTGACTTTGATAACCTTGCTGTAAGGAGCATTCTTCTCAACCAATTCCCAAAGGAATAGTTGCAAGGATCTCTTCACATAAAAACTACACTTTTCACCTGGAAGAAGGCCTGAAGATAAAGTTTAATGATGAATGAGAAGTAGCTTAATAGTAATGTCAGTATTTGAGGATATGTTCAGATCTGCAATAAAGAATGGGCTGCCCCTTGGAATATACCTAAAATAGAGCTATTGGCTTTTTTCAAAATGGAGACCCCCAACCTTCATCTGCACTATTCTTGCCTTTAGGTACATGATTAGTCAACAATTTGTTCTGCTTTATATCTTAACTCTTTTTCAGCTGCCAGATTCCAGATGTTACCATGATGCCAAGCTGACTTCCCCCACCAATGTGTCCTGGAACCCCACCTCCCCAGAGCCCTGTCCCACTAGGGAAAGAAAGAAACAAGCTGGGAGTATAGATCAACCTGCCAATGGCCATATTTAGTGGGGAAGCAATTACAGAAGCCAGACCTTCCACCTTCTGCACTCCATAATGATCCTGGTGGGCTCATACTCCCAGAAGGAGAAAGAATAGGAAGGCTTTCAATGGAGGGGATGGGGCATGGAGTTCTGGTGGTGGGAATTGGACCTCTCTTATCCTATGGTCTTGTCAATATTTCCATTTTATAAATAAAAGTAAAAAAAAATGTGTTCTTCAATTCAGCAAGAGAGAGACTGATAGAATATCAGCTATGCAAAAAAAAAAAAAAAAAAAAAGGAAAGAAAGAAAGAAAGAAAGAAAGAAAGGAAATCACACTGCCATGATGGAATGATTTTTAGGGGCTCTGAATGACCTTTGCTAGGATACAGTCTCTGGTTTGCGGCAAATTGTAAAGGGTCCACATGACTGTCCTTGAAGGGACTTCTCTGGGGATGAAGAGATAGCACCCAGACGGCACACTGCTTTGCCATGTGTACAGCCAACCTAGGTTCGAGCCCACCCTAAACCATACTGGAAGAAACTTGAGTAATGTGATTTCTTCCTTTTTTTTAATCTCTCTGTCTCCATACGAGGGAGAGAAAGAAAGAAAAGAAAAAGAAAGGGAGAAAGAATAGAAAGAAAGATGGAGCTGGATGGTGGTACACTCCAGCTCACCTTACTGTGATTCAGGGTCAAGACTCTGCTCCCCACCTGCTGGGGGAGAGCTTTCCTGAAGCGAGTCTGTAGATGCCTCTCCTTCTCTCTCCCTTGTATTTCACTCTCTTTTCTCAATCTCTGTCTCTAACCAAAATAAACAGAAAGGAAAATAAATAAACAGAAGGGGGGGGAATGGCCACCTGGAGTAATGGATTTGTAGTGCCGGCACTGAGCCACAGTGGTAACCCTGGTGGCAATAAAAAGAAAGAAAGAGAGAAAGAAGGAAAGAAAAAAATTAAAATGAAAGAAAAGCAGGAAGGAAGAAGGAAGGAAGGGAGGTGAACAATGAAGGGGCTCCTCAGAAAAGAGTCGGGTAGGAGGTAAGCAATGAAGGGCTCTTCAGAAAAGAGTCGGGTAGGAGGTGAGCAATGAAGGGCTCTTCAGAAAAGAGTCTGGAAGGAGGTGAGCAATGAAGGGGCTCTTCAGAAAAGAGTCTGGAAGGAGGTGAGCAATGAAGGGGCTCTTCAGAAAAGAGTCTGGTAGGAGGTGAGCAATGAAGGGGCTCTTCAGAAAAGAGTCTGGTAGGAGGTGAACAATGAAGGGGCTCTTCAGAAAAGAGTCTGGTAGGAGGTGAGCAATGAAGGGGCTCTTCAGAAAAGAGTCGGGTAGGAGGTGAACAATGAAGGGGCTCTTCAGAAAAGAGTCGGGTAGGAGGTGAGCAATGAAGGGGCTCTTCAGAAAAGAGTCTGGTAGGAGGTGAGCAATGAAGGGCTCTTCAGAAAAGAGTCGGGTAGGAGGTGAGCAATGAAGGGGCTCTTCAGAAAAGAGTCGGGAAGGAGGTGAACAATGAAGGGGCTCTTCAGAAAAGAGTCCGGTAGAAGGTGAGCAATGAAGGGGCTCTTCAGAAAAGAGTCTGGTAGGAGGTGAACAATGAAGGGCTCTTCAGAAAAGAGTCTGGTAGGAGGTGAACAATGAAGGGGCTCTTCAGAAAAGAGTCTGGTAGGAGGTGAACAATGAAGGGGCTCTTCAGAGAAGAGTCGGGTAGGAGGTGAGCAATGAAGGGCTCTTCAGAAAAGAGTCGGGTGGGAGGTGAGCAATGAAGGGGCTCCTCAGAAAAGAGTCTGGTAGGAGGTGAGCAATGAAGGGGCTCCTCAGAAAAGAGTCTGGTAGGAGGTGAGCAATGAAGGGGCTCCTCAGAAAAGAGTCTGGTAGGAGGTGAGCAATGAAGGGGCTCTTCAGAAAAGAGTCTGGTAGGAGGTGAGCAATGAAGGGCTCCTCAGAAAAGAGTCTGGTAGGAGGTGAGCAATGAAGGGCTCCTCAGAAAAGAGTCTGGTAGGAGGTGAGCAATGAAGGGGCTCCTCAGAAAAGAGTCTGGTAGGAGGTGAACAATGAAGGGGCTCCTCAGAAAAGAGTCTGGTAGGAGGTGAACAACGAAGGGGCTCCTCAGAAAAGAGTCTGGTAGGAGGTGAACAACGAAGGGGCTCCTCAGAAAAGAGTCTGGTAGGAGGTGAACAACGAAGGGGCTCCTCAGAAAAGAGTCTGGTAGGAGGTGAACAACGAAGGGGCTCCTCAGAAAAGAGTCCGGTAGGAGGTGAACAACGAAGGGGCTCCTCAGAAAAGAGCCCGGTAGGAGGTGAGCAATGAAGGGGCTCCTCAGAAAAGAGTCCGGTAGGAGGTGAGCAATGAAGGGGCTCCTCAGAAAAGAGTCTGGTAGGAGGTGAGCAATGAAGGGGCTCCTCAGAAAAGAGTCTGGTAGGAGGTGAACAACAAAGGGGCTCCTCAGAAAAGAGTCTGGTAGCTCCATGAGACTAGAAAACCTTTTAGATCAGGCTGTTTCAGGGACTTTTAAAACACTGTCCCGGGGGTCGGGTGGGGGCGCAGCGGGTTAAACGCAGGTGGTGCAAAGCGCAGGGACCGGCGTAAGGATCCCGGTTTGAGCCCGTTTCCTCACCTGCAGGGGAGTCGCTTCATGGGCGGTGAAGCATGTCTGCCGGTGTCTGTCTTTCTCTCCCCTTCTCTCTCTGTCTTCCCCTCCTCTCTCCATTTCTCTCTGTCCTATCCAACAACGAACAACATCAACAATGGCAATAATAATAACCACAACGAGGCTACAACAAGGGCAGCAAAAAGGGGGGAAAATGGCCTCCAGGAGCTGTGGATTCATGGTGCAGGCACCGAGCCCAGCAATAACCCTGGAGGGGGGAAAAAAACAAAAAAAAACCACTGTCCCATCTGGTTGTCACTGAGACCTAGAGAGGTCAAGTAATGTAGCACCAACCACCCAGCCAGCAGGCAGTAGAAATGGGACAGGCGCCCAGCTAAGGCTCCCATCCACCCCCATCAGCTTGATGCAGGTGTTTCCCTCCATCCTGTTCCCACTGGGTGCTATCCCAAAATCCTACCTTCACTTGTGCCTCTACACGGTGTGTCTGTCCACCTAGAGTGCACCCTAGAGTGTTCGCAGGGTCTGGAGCCCTGTCCCAGTCCTGGCTGGTCTGTGCAGGCTCTCTGAGTCCATGCTCCACACATCGCCCAGTGGTGAGCTCTCTCAGACACCCACTAGATCCGGGTACCTCCCAGCCACTTCTCAAGGGACTTAAAATAACTGGCTCTTGGGAGTCAGGCAGTAGCGAGGCGGGTTAAGGACACCTGGCCCAAAGCAAGGACTGGCGTAAGGATCCTGGTTTGAACCCTCTGACTCCCCACCTGCAGGGGAGTGATGCCAGGACGGGCATGAGGATCCTGGTTTGAGCCCCCAGCTCCCCACCTGTAGGGGAATCGCTTCATAAGTGGTGAAACAGGTTTGCAGGTGTCTTTCTCTCCCCCCATCTGTCTTCCCCTTCTCTTCCCATTTCTGTCTGTCTTATCCAACAACAACGACATCAATAACAACAAAAATAATAACTACAACAACAAAACAACAAGGGTAATAAAAGGGAATAAATAAAAATTTTTTAAATTATTTTTTAAAAAAATAACTGGCTCTTTTTGTTTTTGTTTTACCTAATTGAAGCAACATTGCTCTGTATGAGTTACTTATCTGAGTTTCAAAGTTGGATCATTGAAAATCAGCATGTGTGTGGTCCGGGAGGTGGTGCAGTGGATAAAGCATTGGACTCTCAAGCATGAGGTCCTGAGTTCAATCCCCGGCAGCACATGTACCAGAGTGATGTCTGGTTCTTTCTCTCTCCTATCATTTCTCATGAATCAATCAATAAAATAAAATAAAAAGAAAATGAACATGTGAATGCTCTCAAAGTCCCCTTCTGGTCTTGCCGTGGGTGTGGGTATGTGTGCGTGGGGGGGGGGGGCTTCAGCTCTTAGAGCATTGTCCCCTCTTTGCAGTGGCTCTTTACAAGGATTCAAGGGCTAGAGAAATAGCTCACTTGGGGAGAGCACTGCTTTGCCACGTATGCCACCCCGATTCAAGCCCGGCCTTCACTACATCGAAGGAAGCTGCCTCTTTGTCTCTAACTAAAAAAAAGTAAAATTAAGTGGCTCAGAAAAAACAACACGTGTAAATATATGTTACACACACAGAGAGACAGAGAAGATGAACAAACAGCAAGTGTGATGAATGCAGGTAGTAGGTGACTGAGGAGATGAGGCTTCCTTGCGCTGTTCTCTTGACTCCAGTGTAATGGACCTGCCTTTTAGGCTTTCATGACGCAGACTAACAACAGAATGACTCAATATCTACAGCCATTGTGAAACCACTGGCAGAGTCTAGTTAATTCCCATTACCACACACAGCTTCAGAAAAGCCTTTAACATCTTGTGATAAGAACTTTAAGACTTAACATTTGTAGCAGTTTCCTAACACGCAGAGCAGCTGGTGTTGGTCCCGGTCACCACAGTCTAGTCCACGTGCACCAAGGACTTGTCCACTACGTCACTGGAAGCTGGGATCCATCTCTGGCGGCCACCAATCTCTATAAGTTTGAAATGATTTCCACATAGGAAAATCCTTCAGTAATGGATGCATATATGAGGACCCAGGTTCAAGCCCCTGGCCCCCATCTGCAGGGGGAAAGCCTCACGAGTGGTGAAACAGGGCTGCAGGTGTCTCTCTGTCTCTCTCACCCTCTATCTCCTCTTCCCCTCTCAAGTCCTCTCTGTTTCTAGCCAATAATAATAATAATAATAATAATAATAACAATAATAATAAATTCCTTGTCCCCATCAGCAGAGGAGAAACTTCACAAACAGTGCCGTAGGTGTCCTTCCTTCTCTCTGCCTCTCTCTGCTGTCTCTCTCTCTCTCTCTTCATCTCTCTCTGCCTCTTATCCTCTATCAAAGAAAAATGACCACTGAGAATGGCGGAGTCATTCAGATACCTGATGACAAAAAAAATAATAATAAAATCAAACTGTTTCTGCTTTTCTGAGCTACTTGCTTTGATCTTGTTTCTGTAGTAGGTCACCCGGACAAAAATGTTTTGGCGCCTCTCTTCATTTCCCATCTTCTATCTCCTCCAGTCTTTCCAGAAGCTATGTGCTCTGTCCGTCACCCTCATTTCTCTGCTTTACAGAGGAAGGCCACTCCAGAAAACCATTGTGACCAATTGTCCAGTGGCCTGTGGATTTGGATTTTGTAAACTCCTACTGTCCTTTATGGGTGAGTGGGGGGTGATCTCCTGGTTCTGAAGCCTGGTTGCCCTTCTGTAAATGTATAAATGTGGGATCAGAGAGCTCACTAGGTAGGGCGCATGCCTTGGCATGTGTGCAGCCCAGATTCAAACCCTGGCTCCACATGGGAGATGCTGAGGCATGAGAGGAAGCTTCTTTACTTTGGTGTCTCTCCCTTTCTGTCTCTGTCTGCCTCTGTCCCTAGCTTAGAGCAGTGGAAGGAAGGAAGGAAGGAAGGAAGGAAGGAAGGAAGGAAGGAAGGAAGGAAGGAAATAAGGGAGAGTGGGAGAAAGGGAGGAGAGAAAGGAGGGAGAGCGGGAGGGAGGGAGAGGAAAGAGGAAGGGTGAGCACTGGTTCCCACAGAGGGCAGAGCTATGCCATTTCTTTTGAAATAAATATATTTAAGGAACGAGTTGATTTGAAGATCAAGGTTAAGTGCACAATAATGAGCAGGTGGCTTGACTAAGTGCAGAAAAAAGAAATCATGGCTTTGAAAAAGGAAGTGACTGCGGTTTTGCAAGTCAGAGGGCAGCCCTGGACTGGGGCTGCTTTCAGGAGTGGGTAGCTATGTGCTCACAGAACTGGAGACCCTTGCGAAGAGCTTGAACTAAGCAAAACGGTGAGGCTTGAGCTGGGGCAGGAGAGAAGAGGGGTCACACTGCGAGGGACTGTGGAGAGTGAGGGGAGCAGAAGGGAAGGCTCAAAATGAGGGCACCTCCAGTGCCAGGCAGATGGCTCAGCCTTTTACAGCACAGGGCCTGCCTGCCTGAGGCTCCAGGGGCCCTTGGCTTAGCCCCCAGCACTTGACCTTGATCTTCGGATCAACTCGTTCCTTAAATACATTTATTTCAAAAGAAATGGCATAGCTCTGCCCTCTGTGGGAACCAGTGCTCACCCTTCCTCTTTCCTCTCCCTCCCTCCCGCTCTCCCTCCTTTCTCTCCTCCCTTTCTCCCACCCTTCCTTCCTTCCTTCCTTCCCTTCCCTTCCCTTCCCTTCCCTTCCCTTCCCTTTCCTTTCCTTCCCTTCCCTTTCCTTTCCTTTTTTTCTTTACCATGGTTTCACCACTCCTGGCTGACTTTTTCAGAGAGAGAGAGATAGAGAGACCACAGCACTCCAGCTTCGCCCAGTGTGGTGGGTCCAGGTATCCTGCACACCGGCAGCAGGGGCCCCTCCCCCCCAGGTGAACTATCTTGCCAGCCCCACCCCCGAGTACTTTTTCTAGAAGATCTGAAAATAGACAGAAAACAATAAACAATTAAGAGACTCACCCAGGGACGTGCTACAATGGGGGAATCTCTCTTCCCTTCTTGTACCATGTAAAAGCCTGCATGTCGGCTGGGTGTATGGATCGATCTGTCAGGGTCCATGTCCAGCAGAAGCCAGACCTCCTACCCGCCACACCCCATAGAGATCTTTGGTCCATACTCCCAGAGGGGTAAAGAGTAGGGAAGCTTCCAATGGGCGGAATGGGACATGGAACTCTGGTGGTGGGAATCGTGTGGAATTGTCCCTCTCTTATCCCACAATCTTGTCGCTCATTATTAAGTCAATAATAATAAAATTTTTTAAAAAGCCTGCATGTCTTGGTAATGATTTTAGGTACCACACTGAGATTGAGCTTGTGCAACCTCTTAAGTACCAGCAGAGGGAGAAGAAAAAGACCATGGGGGGTGAAAAAATACTGAAGATCGGAAAAAAAAAAAAAACAACACACAGAGGAAGATCGTCCCAAGCAAGGTGCCAGAAAATTTGAAAACTTCACAGCTTGGATTCCCCTGTCTATCACCGCACGGCTCACAAGCCGCTTCTTTAATACCTGGTAAATGTGTTTCCATCCTCTGTCCCATGGGCAGGGTCCTCTGGCTGTCTGACTTCTTAGTGGCCTCTGGTTTCCAGCATCAATTCCATCAGGGCTGGGGTTTTCCCTGGGTAGTTGTTGATTTGTTTATTAATTCATTTTTGTCTCATTTATTTCTTATAATGGTTTCATCTTTTCTTTTTCTTTGATAGGACAGAGAGAATTTGAAAGGGGGGGGAGGTAGAGAGGAAGAGAGACAGGAAAACACCTGCTTGTGAAGTGACCCCCGTGCAGGTGGCAAGTGGAGGCTTGAAACTGGGCACTTGTGCATGGTAACTGGTGTCCTTAACAAGTGCTCCACTGTCTGGCTCCTCAATTAACGTATTTTAGAGAGACACACAGAGAGTGAAAGACACCACAGCTCTGAAGGCTCCTTCAAAGCAGTGGGGGCCGGATTTGAGCATAGGGTGGCCCACATGGCAACTACCCATTGCATTATCCAGGTGAGCTCTTATTGTTCTAGTTCACAAATGATAAATCAAGCAAGTTTCACTTTTTTCCCCAGTGTTGATGAGAAGTTGGAAGGGTTGTAGCTGGGGTAAATAGGCAGAATTCTTGTCTAAGGGGAAAATGACTCCTACTCCTGTTTGTATTCCTGGGATTGAACCTGGGGCCTCAGCCATGCTGGGCACACACTCCATCACTAAGCTACATCTCCAGCCCCATTTGTATCTGCAGACATAGAGAATATCCTCCCCCCTTTTTTTTCTGGTCAAATCTTTCCCCTTATTATTTTAATCTTTGGTTTCATGTTTTATTAAGTTCTGTCCCCTCACCCCTCACCGAAGATTAAATAAATGTCCCTTGAACTATGCTTTCAGTGTTTGTTTGTTTGTTTTTTTTTTTTTTTGGTTTCATTTTACCTTTGAATATTTAATCCATCTAGAACAAGAACACAGAAATCTAACTTTATTTCCGTTTCTTTTTCTTTCTTTCTTTTTTTTTTTTTTTCTTTTTTAAGGGTTGGCCATCTGCTCAGGCTGTTTATTGGGGGGAAGAAAAATTCTATGCTTCTCGCACTGATTTGAAAGGTCAACCTTCTCACCTGTGAAATGTTGACATAACTCTAGGCTGGCAGGCTGGTTTCTTTTTGCTTCATTCTTATATCAGGAACTCAGTGTTCAAAAGATTTAAGCTTTCACACTAGAGAAGGTAAATCCCTCTGCTCCGCCCACTTGGATCCTCAAACTTTGCTAGACTGGCTGGTAACATGATTTATCGCCTGACTTTCTGTCCAGGCACATGACGAGATGGGTCACATCTCTCCAGTGACTGAGTCACTTGTGTTTCTCAGGTAAGCATTAGAGTCTCCTGTCTTCAGGTCCTGTGTGGGTCTCTCTGCTCTATGCCACCCACTCCACTTCCAGAATCCCTCATTTTCCACACTGAATTGTGAATGCGATCCTTTTTCCCTCCCCAATATATTCTGTTACAGTTGTTTTGGGGAGTTTAGCCAGCCGCAGGGTTCTGTGTATTTATTTTGTGACTGGCCTCCCAGCTGAATCCTCTTTCAGAGGCCCTGGCCTGCACCCACCTCCCTCGGCTTCCTGAGGACAATTTCTTGTCTCCCTTTTTGAGTTGGTGGTAGTGGGAGGTCCCTTCCCCTCCTTTCCCCTCCCCATCCCACCTGATCTGGGTTCCAGCTCAGGGAAGAGGCGCCGTGCCCTCCCTCCACCAGCTTCCAGTGCTCCATCTCCAAGCAAAATATTGTTTTCCATGGAGGCATTTTATTTCACGTCAGCTGGTATTTTGGTCAGGAATTACAGAATGTCCTTCGCAACAGAGTTCAACAACACTCAGGTTTTTTCTTTTCTTTTTCTTCTTCTTCTTCTTCTTTTTTCTGTTTTTGTTTTGTTTTCAAATGCAGGCCTTTCCCAACAAGAGCAACAACAAATGTGTTGGTTTTCTCACACCTTGGACATGTAGGAAAATGTGTGTTCAGGGTGCTGGCCATCTGCCCACCTGGGGACGGTGCCAGCGTGCCTGAGCTCTGCAGGCCAGGGGCTCTGCTCCTTTCTCGGTGCCAGGCTCTGAAGAGCTGCTAAGAGTCCCTCCAGACCCCTCGGGTGCCCTGCTCCTCAGAACACAAGCCAGGGCAGCAGGCAGCCCTCAGGGCAGCCTGGTCTACTGATAAATGCTCCCCCGAGTCTGGTTCCTGACACCTTCCGGCCACACGAACATGAGAAGAACAATGGCTCTTGCCCCTTTTCATAAAGAGAGAAACTGCAGGTTCACATGTTCCAGGTGACCCCAGGCCAGGGGCCAGCTTGCCCAGTGGTTCATGTGCCTGACCCTGTGTGAGCCCCAGGAGCCTCAGCACCACTAGAGAGCTGTGGAGGGTACTGGGTGAAGCTCCATGAATGGTAGAGCCATGCTGTGATCTCTCTCTCTCTTTCTCTCTCTGTCTCTGTCTCTGTCTTTCTATGTATAATGATCTCTCTCTTCCTATGTATAATGATATCTCTCTCTGTCTCTCTCTGTCTCTCTCTCTCTCTCTCTCTCTCTCTCTCTCTGTATAATGAAAAGCTGGACCCGGTTGACTGCTCAGTGGTATTGTATAAGTGTGTGGCCCCGGGTTTATTCCCAGAGGGCCACAAGGAAGGAAGGAATTATTATGGACCAAACAAGGATAGGAGGCTTGGAAATTACTAAAATCCTGGACACAGACACTTTGTTACATGACATCATGATCCCCATCCCAGTAGGGAAGACATTAAAGGTGGCACCAGGAAATGGGAGTTAGGAAGCACAAAAGGAAGTACCCGTGGGAAGAGTTTTTAATAAGGTAACCACACCTGGCAGTGTCAGCGGACAATGGGAAACTAGCCCAGGTATGATGTGGATGGGGTTGACATAAAGGCGATTTGCACATGCTAAGACTTTTCTCTGTGTGATCTCTTTCCCCAGTTGTCCTCGCACTTTACTGTCACTTCTGCATGTTTCCTACCTCACAGTTTTGTAATAAAGAGTTGGAATATTCTATACCCAGTCACTGACTCTGGTCATTCTTTTAAGAAGCGTCGTGACTGACAGGAAGCTCTTCAACAGAAGGAACTTGCTCAAGGACAGCCCCTGGGCCTGCTGGATGCTTAAACAGTTTGGTCCTCAGCTCCCTTTATATTTTTAAATAATTAAATGTTCTTGAGGACCTGGATGAGGTGGCTTGTTTGGTTATTTGTTTTTTAATGTGACTAACATCTGTCATAATTTCATGGCCATTTCCTGAAGGATGATATCACACTTCTAGCCTGGAGAGACCCCAGGGCCTTCATGAGGGGATGAGGGAAGGAGAGGACATCATATATCATTATGAATTTGGGTTTCAGCTCCAAAGTCCCTCTGGAAAGGTCCTGGAGTCCCATGGACCACCATTTGAGACCCCCCCCCCCGCGCCCCAACTTGCTGAAGGCCAGGACTAGTGTGTGGGGAGGTGTAACACAGAAGCTCTTCAGCTCTGTCTCCAAGGATGGGTCCAGAGGAGCTGCCAGTGGTGGAGAAAGGGGAGAAGGGTGAAGAAGATGACAGTGGAGACCAGAGTCACACAGGAGTCTCTGGAGTGAGCTGCCGTGAGCGGCCCAGGTTCAGTCCCATGCTTGGTCAATTCAGCAGCTGCAGGAACCTGTTCTAGCACTTTCTTCCACCGATCACAAACTTTCAAACACCTCCAACAGCCGATAAAGGCTAATCCTGGGCCAAGCGCTAACGAATAACTGCCCCTATATAGAACAGCCAGGGGGGTGGGAGGAATTGTGGGAGCAGGTGAAATGGCATCCTGTTGCCGGTTGTTGCTGGCGTCTGAAGACCCTGCGACCTGCTGCGTCCAGCGGCCTCTGCTGGCTGGGTGATACTCAGACGGACCCAGTGCCCCTCAGTCACACACACAGGCACATGGTCATTCCACCTGCCGCTCCCCACCCCCACCTCCACCCCCAGCTCTCTTAAGACCTCCAGCTTCTGGCGGCTGTTTGGAGAGACACTCGACACGTCCCAGAAGGAGATCACCTGGTTCCTGATGTCCCTGCTTGGCTCTGGGACAGGAGCATTGATATTCCCAGAGCATCACTTGTCTCATCTTGGTAGATGGACCCCTGCCCACCTGCAGGCAGGTGGGACTCTATCCTCCTGCTGTTCCCACAGCCACTGTTTCAAGTGGGGACATGAATGTCACACCCAGAGGAACCCTGTCCACGGGTCCAGCACAAGTGAGACCAGGGGTCTTGTGCTCCAGAAGGCAGAGCTCAGCTGGGCATGGAGCCCCCAAGAGCAAAAGGGGCAGCGCTCACAGGGCCTGCAGAAGAGACAGGCACCCCAGTGCTCCAGCAGGCCCCAGAGCAGGGAAATGGCAGAGGCATGCAAGCTGGGGGAGAAGCAGACACTGGATGGCACCAGCGACTTCCAAGCTCAAACCTACTTCCCCGCTCTGTAAAATGAGGGTGACTCCTAAGGGGCCCACAAAGGGAGGGCGTTGGCAGACCTCCTGCACTGGTCGCTGCCTCTGACCCTCACCAGGGCGCCTGGGCCTCATGACCACAGAGGCCTGGGGTGCTGCTCACTGGGGTACTGCTCCCCATGTTCCCAAGCTGTGCAGCACTCAGTCCTCCAGGCTGATCGGTACTCAGCTCCCCACCTTGCAGCCTTGGGGACCCCTCCCAACCCCAGCCAGGTGCAGGAAGCTCTGGGCTGCTCCTTCACCTCCCCTCCTTCCTCACTCACTCGGCAGCTCTGTCCTCCTCCCCCTCCACCCCCCAGTGCTTCGGGGAGGTTATGAATGGAATGTATGGATTCCAGTCTCTGTGCGCCCAGGAATCTGCCTGCCACCTCCCCCCACTAGCAGCTCAGAGCCCATCAGTCATAGAGAGGCCAGACCCTGGGCACCCTCAGATAGCAGTAGGAGAGCAGGCACCTCGAGGGAGGGTGGGGAGCACACTCAGCACCCCCCAAGACCTCTGAGCACACTCATGCCTGAGTGCCAGACTGGCACACACAGCAGGCTGCACACACAAAGCCAGGCCTACACACACCTGTGCACACATGCCAGCACGCACACACCCTCTGTGCACAGGCCCAGAAACCCCACGGGAGGGAAACACACACACAAGGTTATACACACCCACAAGATGCAGAGGCACACACAAGTCTGTATTCACACACATGCACCCTCCCCCCCCCCCCCCGCCACCCATGCAAACACACATGACAGTGGTGCAGACACAAAGATCCCCCCCTTCCCACATGTGGAGGGAAGGCCTCTGTGGAGAACCTGTCTCCTGAGTGCAGGGGTGCAGGGCCAGGGTTCATGAGGCCCAGCAAACAGACAGCAAAAGGAGAGAAGTGAGCAGACTCCTGGTTTCTAGCCCAAATCCTTTGCGTTTGTGTTAATGGAGAGTGTGAGGGCTGAGGGGCTGGATGCAGTTTACAGAAGAAAGGGAGTGGTAGCAGGGACCCCGAGAGAGTCTGACCTCACAGGGCCAGCTCCATGGCTGCCTGCCAGGCCCCATGCCCAGGGGCCTCCCTCCCTCTCTCTCTCTCTCTCTCTCTCTCTCTCTCTCTCAGGACGCCGTGTTCTCAGCGGGCTTTGGGATAAACAAGCCTCTGGACCCATGGGAACCGGGCCCCCTGCCAAGCCTTTCATTCATTCTCTCCTCCACCCTTCCATCCCCTCATTCATCCACCCAGGAATGTTTTGCGGGGTGTCTGTGACACGCCAGCCCCGATAGGGACACGAGTTCATTGGGGCACCCTCAAGTCCCCCACCCCAGGCCCCCTAAAAACTGCAAGCTCGCAGACACACTTTGTTGGACCTGACTGGGATTTAAAACATTTGGGATTGCTGTCTAAAAAAAAAAAAAAAGAGATGGGAGGTAGGCTTGGCCAGGCGCCTCCTTCTGGCAGAGCCTGCACATTGCAACCTGCGCCTGCCCTGCCGCCCTGTGATGTCCCACCCCACCCCAGGGTTTAGTTTCCTCCCACAACAGCCCAGCCTTGGCGCCACACCTGCAGGTCACTGTTTCTCCTTTACCAGGGGGTGGGGGTGGGGTGGGGAAGTGGGGTCTTGTAACACAGATTTTTCAACACAACCCTTGAAGCATACCCACCTCCTATCTAGTAGTCCTACCTTAGGGAAACGAGAACATTTGTGAGCTGAGCGGACATTTGCATTGGGGCCCAGGGAGTATTTGTGGCAGGGGGTAGACTCGCCCTCTCCAGGCGTCTGCCTCTGCCCTTGACTCAGGCAGGGACTGGACTGACTCCCCTGACTCCAGACGTGCATCAACCTTGGTGGTTTCCTAAGTGAGTGTGGCTTGTGCCATCCAGATGCTGACCTCAGGAAACGCCAAGCAAAGCAACTGTCTTCTTCTGTTCATAATATGCCCCCACTCCTACCTCCCTCCCCTCCCCCCAAACACGGTGGTATTAAAGGTCACCGGGTAGACTTGGCAGTGTGTGTGTGGAGTCATTCCCAGAGACCCCTGACATGATACAATCCCTATGCCACTTCCCTGCGTTCAGATTCAGTCGGGGATAATAGACTCATGTCTGTCTGACATTTGAGCTCTCTCTCTCCTCTCTCTCTCTCTCTCTCTCTTTCTCTTCCCCTCCCACTCTTTCTGTTTCTCTTATCATCAGAGCTATACTGGGGCTTCCCAGTAGCTAATCCCCCCTTTTCTTTCCTTTTCCTTTTTCTTTTTTATTTATAAAAAGAAACACTGACAAAACCATACATAGGTTAAGAGGGGTACAACTCCACATACTTCCCACCACCAGATTGTATCCCATGCTCTCCCCCTGATATCTTTTCTTCTTTATCCCTCTGGGAGCATGGACCCAGGGTCGTTGAGGGTTGCAGAAGGTAGAAGGTCTGGCTTCTGTAATTGCTTCCCCGCTGAACATGGGTGTTGACAGGTTGATCCATTCTCCCTATCCCATGGGGTAGGTAGCCTACTCCGCTCCTTTCCCTAAAGATGCCCAGTGTCACGCCACCTGCATCCTGGCCCCTGGCCCTCCCTGCCCTTAACAAGGCCCAAAATGAAACAACTGCATCTAGACTCATATCGAGGGCCTGGTGGTGGTGCACCTGGTTGAGTATATACATTGCAGTGCTCAAGGACCCGGGTCCAAGCCCCCGGTCCTCACCTGTGGAGAGGGGAAGCTTCACAAGTGGTGAAGCAGGGCTGCGGGTGTCTCTCTGTCTCTTTCCCTCTCAATGTATTTCTGTGCCTCTATCCAATAACAAATAAACAAAAGATTAAAAATAAAATAATAACGACACATACCAACTCCTTCCTAGTTCATAGAGATGCAGAGACCCAGAACAGGGCTGGGGAGACAGTCCCTGCACTGACTGGAGTTTGGTTCACATTAAAATGGAAAACCTGAACTGGGCTGCAGCTTGTGGGCTCCTGTGCACACCCGAATGACTGTGTGTGAGCCCTGGCTTCCAGGCCCAGCAGCGCATGGGAGCAGCGCGGACGGCAAGAAGGGAGCCCCATCGGTGGTGGAGCTGTGCTGCGGTGTCTCTTCCTCTCTGTCCTCTCTCTGTCTGCCTTTCCTAGTCTCCTGTCCCTCTTTCCCTCTCTCTACATATATGCTGTAGACAGATCACGGAGCCAGGGAGGTGTCCCACAGCAGCAAGAACACTTTAAACAGCCGTGCTGCATAAACAGTTCAATTCATTAACTTCCCAGGAGGGGGGCGCAGTGGATGGAGCCTTGATCCCAGCACCAGGTGGCAAGTTTGATCCCTGGCATCTCATGAACCTGAGGGATGTTCTGCTTCTCTCCCTTTCTCATTAACATATAAATACTCGTCTTAAAAGATTAATTGATTAGCTTCTTAATTAAAATGAGAAACAGGGAGGGATTCATTTGAGTGGTGACTTGTAGTTAAAACAATTCAGGCTCCTTTATGGCCTAAAATTCATCCTGCCCACGCTGAGTGAAGTGTTTCATTGTTCAAGGAAAGTCTCATCATCTTTTAGCCTCCCCCCCGCCCCAGAGCACTGCTAAGCTTTCGTTTACGGTGGTGCTCGTGACTGGACCCAAGTCCTTCAGGGACAACAGTCTTTTTGTGTAACCATTATGCCATCTCCTTAGCCCTAAAATCACTTGCTTGGAAAATATTTTATTTATTTCAATGAGAGAGAAGAGGACGTTGCTCAGCTCTGATTTATGGTGGTGCTGGGGACTGAACCCGGGACCCCAGAGCCTCAGGCATGAAAGAACCATTACGCTGTCTCCCCAGTCCATCTCTGAGCTTGGTTTTTATTTGCGTTTCCTTTACTCTCAGGTTTCCCTTTGAACTCAGGCCTTGGTGGAAGTGGGTGTCATCTCCCCTCCCCCCTCAAAGTCTCTCTTCTCAGCCCCCGTGCAGTGCTGCTGAGGCAGACGTTTTAGCTGTGAAAGAGCTCAGTTTGGGGGGTGGGCGGGAGGACTGGGGGCACATGGAGCTTCCTTTGCCCCTGGGTCTGTGCCGAGATGGGGTGGTCTACTGGGCTGGAGGGAGTGAGGGACCAAAGGGAGGGAGAGGCAGCTTGGCCCTCTTGAGACCCTGCTCTGGGCAGCAGTGTCCTCTGGTTCCCTTTCTCTGGTCCTGCCAAAGCCCGGTTACTCAAGAGGTGGCATTAGTCCCTGGGATATGCTGAGTCCAGTGCTGGCCGGGGCCCCAGAGTTGATGTAACTCCTGTCCATTGCGTAACTGAGATGAAAAGGCCAGTGGGGAGGGGGACACAGGGCACTGTACACCCCCACCCCCCCACCCCTTCACCCTCCAGTCAATGCTGCTTTCCTGGCAGGAGAATGTGAGGCTGAGAGGGAGACATAGTAAAGTCAGTCCCGCTCTGAGAGCCCAGGAGACAGCGACGTAGGACAGATAGAAGACACCCACTAATGGGGGGCTAGGTGGTGGAGTACTTGGTTGAGCACACATGGTATAAGGCTCAAGGACTCAGGTTCGAGCCCCCAGTCCCCATCTGCACGGGGAAAGTTTTGCGAATGGTGAAGCAGGGCTGCAGGTGTCTCTCTGTCTCTCTTCCTCTCTATCTCCCCCTTCCCTCTTGATTTCAGAGTCTCTCTACCCAATAAATAAAGATAATAAAAAATAAAAAAGACATCCACTCAACAACAACAATATCAGTAACAACTACAATGATAAAACAACAAGGGCAACAAAAAGGGAATAAATAATTTTAAAAAAAGACATCCTCTAAGTGCTGAAGCTCCTACTGTGTGCCCTGTCCTTGTTCATCACCTTGAGGACCACACAGAACATGCTCTCCTCTCAGAGGTCGGTACGGAGAGTGTAAAAATAGGTCTGGCTTCAAATCCACTGTGAGGTTCACAAACAGCTGCTTGACCTAGCAGCCTTGGCTAAGCGAGACGGGACCCTCTGACGTGCGGATTCCGGAAAGGTTTCTTTCCACAGGACCTGAACTGTAGGACCATTCTCCTTGACCTCGGCCCTGATCTCCAAGCCTGACCTCTGAGGCCACTGCTGACCCTGAGAGGTTTCCTGCAGAACCAGGATTCCAGATTCTTCTGCTGCACGCCACTGCCCCCCTCTGGCCAAGCTGCAGGAAAGTCTCCAAGCCCAGAGTTTCAGGGGACCAAGAAAATGAGGGCGCAGCCCCGCCATGCCACAGAGGGTTCTAGCAACAGGCCTTCGTTGGGCTTTGGGGAAAAGTCCTCCAGCCCTCAGGAGAGAAAGCTAGGCTGTGCCAGTTACTTATCTGTTGTTATTTCTCCAAGGTTCTTCAGAGGAGCTTTGCAGCTGCTTGCTTACCCGCAGTAAGCAAGAACAAATGCTTCTGGGACTGAGGGCCTGAGCCAGGTGTGGGGAGGACCTGCCGGGCTGCCACTGTAACCCCTTCTTCTATTCTGCAGCTTCTTCTAGCCTCCTCCTTCCTGAGTGTGACGAGGTGAGAACGGGTTCTGGTCCTTGCATTGTCCTGCACTGTGTGGCCTTGGCCAGCCCCTGTCCCTGCCCCTCTCAGGCACTCACTGTCTCCATCCATGAGCTGGACCTCTGAGGGCTGGGGCTGCCTTCACACCCCTCCAGCTCTGATAGCCTCTGAGGGCTGGGATCCAGAATGAAGGAGACCTCTCCCCAGAGCTCACTTCCTCCAACCCCCAAAATCCTTTATGGAGTCTTGATGAGGATAATCAGGGTGCTCTGGGGCCTTGTTTTATTGTTATTGTTTTTTTTTTATTTTAACTTTATTTTATTTTTCCACCAGAGCACTGCTCAGCTCTGGTTTATAAGGTGTGTGTGAAGGATTGAACCTGGGACTTGGGAGCGTGAGAGTTTCTTTGCGTAACCATTATGCTGTGTCCCCAACCCATTATTGTTTGTTACACACCTGATTTCCACACGTAGGTAGCTTTCTAGATTTTTCTGCTTCTGAGAGTAATAGGAATACAGGAAACTGCCTGGTAGTTCACCAATAGCTAGAAAAACGAAATGTGCATCACAATTTCTCACTTCTCACTCTGGGGCTAGGGTGATAGCATAACGGTTATGCGCACAGATTCTCATGCCCATGACTCTGTAGGTCTCTGGTTCAATTTCCAGCACCACTATAAGTCAGTGCTCACTTAGAAAAAAAAGAGAAAGAAAAGAAATCTGTTGAAGAATATAATTCTTGAGGATGTAGGAAAGGGTGGTTAGCCCTGCCTGTGTCGTCCACACCAATGAGTCTGTCGCACTAAAGAATTCACAGATGAGACATTGGCATGTGGCTTAAGTGACCATCTGGGCATCCTTTGTGAGATGAGCTGAGTCCCTGTCCAGAGCAAGGGTGGCTGGCTCATGGGACAGCTGTGGACACATGGCAGCTGTCAGCATGTTCCTCTGCCACAAGTCCTCCACGTGTCATCACAGAGACCTGCTTCTTATTCTGGGTCCCAGAATGGCATGGTCAGGTCCCAGGGCTTGAGCCCCGAGGGTCCCCAAGAACTCTGAGCCCCTCACATGATGACAAAGACTTGTGACCGCAGGTGGACTATCTTCCTCCATTTGCTCAGGGCATTTCGACAATGCTTTCATCACTCAGGCCACACTGTTTATGGTGTGTCCTCTGGGGAGATGGTAGCCATGAAAGAGACCTTCAGTTCTGAGTCAGTGAACCGCTGTTCTGTTTGGCTCTGCTGGCTTGAGTGTGGATTTATTTTTATTATTGGACAGAGACAGAGAAAAATTGAGAGGGATGGGGGAGGTCGAGAGAGAAAGTGACAGAGAGACACCTGCAGCAATGCTTCACCATTTGTGAAGCTTTCCATCTGCAGGTGGAGACCAGGGACTTGAACCCAGGTCCTTGCACATTGTAGTCTAACCAGGTGGGCCCTGAGGTCCCAGGTTCAATACACAGCATCACTATAAACCAGAGCTGAGTAGTGCTCTAAAATGAAGAAGAAGGAGGAGGAGGAGGAGGAAGAGGAGGAGGAGGAAGAGGAGGAGGAGGAGGAGGAGAAGAAGAAGAAGAAGATGATGATAAAGAAGAAGAGAGAGAGAGAGGAAGAAAGAAAGAAACAAAAAGAAAGAAAGAAAGAAAGAAAGAAAGAAAGAAAGAAAGAAAGAAAGAAAGAAAGAAAGAAAGAAAAGGTAGGCTGGACCTCTGTGCTCTGGGTCCCCTCCCTCTGCCACTCCCTTCCCTTTGTGCATCTGTGACATGCCAGGCACTGCAGGGACCCGTGTCAATCAGGGTGCCCCATCGCTGCTGTAGCCTCATACTTCCCTGCCCCATATGCCTGGGACATTCCAGAGTAGCAAAGCCACTCACTGGGGCCCAGGAGGCCACAGGAGGAAGCAAGCAGGTGGAGGACTTGCAAGCAGAAGATTGTAGGTTCAATACCTGGCACTGCAAATGCTGGAGTGATGCATTGGTTCTCTCTCTCTCTCTCTCTGTCTCTCCCTCTCTCTCTCTCCTCTCTCTTTCTCTCGCTCTCTCCTCTCACTCTCTCCTCTCTCTCTCTGGCTCTCTCTCCCTCTCTCTCCCTCTCTCTCTATCTCTCTCTCTCTCTCTCTCCTCCTCCCTCTCTCTCTCTCTCTCTCTCTGTCTCTGTCTCTGTCTCTCTCTCTCGTTAATGAATAGACTTATTTAAAAAAATAAAGACTGACAGAGTGGTGGCAGTGGCTCAGAACACAGGAGGATGGGAGGGGCATGGTGAACAGAAAGCAGGTGTGAAGGACTCCTGGTCATCTGAGGGTCAAGGTGACCCTGGACCCCACCCCTCCCCTGGGCCAGCAGGCTCTGCCACCTCACACCCAATTCTTTACCCCTTGAGGCATTTCTGGTGTTTCTTGGTCCCTCCCTTTCGAACTGTACTGGACCAGAGAGCCCTTGTGTTTGGCTTGCTCCCCTTGGGAACCTGAGACCATCACATCAGGTGCCCATTGGCCTGGGGGTGGGGTGGGGTGGGGGTGGGGATGAGACAGACTCAGCCTGCATGTCCCACTGGTGACCAGCCAGAGCCCAGACGCAGAGGACCTGCTGGCTTGTACTGACCCCTGATGCACGAGGGGCCAGGGCGAGGCCAGCAGACTTGCCTGTGGAGGAATAAGCCTTCAGCTTGTGTGTGGCTCGCTTCTTCACAATAATGTGCGCTTCTCCCCCCGCCCCCCACATGACGCCATCTGTCCCGCTGAGTAGTGTTTGGCAGACAGACACCTGTGGCAGGGCGGCTGAGAAGCTGCACCTGTGTGTCAACAGATGCTCTGCACACCATTAATCCTCCAGTGAAGTGGAGGAGCAGGAGGGGAAGGGAAATGGGTGGGGGAAAGTAGGAGAAGGAGAAAGAAAGGAAGGTGGAAAAGAAGGGGAGGGATGAAGAGGAGTAAAGAGGAGGAGGAGGAGGAGGAGGGAAGAAAGAGGAGCAACAGCGGAGGAGAATGGCAGAAGCATTAAGGAGAATCTGTCCAGAGAGAGGCAACTTGGGTTTATTTTTGTATTTATTTTTATGAGTAATTTAATATTAATTTACAAAATTGTAAGGCAGCAGGGTACACTTCCTCACACCTTGCATCAGCAGAGTTCTGTGACCCCACCCCCACCACTGGATCCTGCCGTAGTTCTCTCAAGGTCGCTGGCCCGGTCCGAGTCTATAACTATCTATCTATATCTACATATATTTTTTCCCAATTTTTTCAACAGTCGGTCCTGCCTTCACTTCCTTTCTAAGTCAGCCCCAC
>NC_080182.1:2233257-2358257 GCF_950295315.1 Erinaceus europaeus | reverse complement strand
TTTTACTTTAAGGAATATATACATTTCCCCCAACTTATGGATACATGTGCACATGTGCTCTATCTCATGGGAAAATATTTTTTATTAGTGATCTAATCGCGACTTACAGGGTATTTCTCGACACTGAACCTGTCACCACAGTTCTGCACACTCCCTCCCCCCCACACACACACATATACCAGGATAACCACCATGGTTTCCCCAAAATATTACTAACAGTTTGGTTATTTTTCCCCTTATTTATTTATTTTGCCTCCAGGGTGATCACTGGGGCTTGTTACCAGCACTAAAAATCCATTGCTCCTAGTGGACTTTTTTTTTCCTTTATATTTTATTCAAAAAAGGACAGAGAGAAATTGAGAGGGGAGGGGGAAACAGAGAAGGAGAGAAAAAGATAGACACCTGCTTTACCACTCATGAAGCCTCCCTGCTATAGGTGGGGACTGGAACCTGGGTCCTTGCATATAGTATTATGTGCACTTAACCAGGTGTACCACTAGCTGGCTCCCTTTTGTTTCCTCTTCTTTAAAATTTTTTTTTAATTATCTTTATTTATTTATTGGCTAGAGACACACAGAAATTGAGAGGGAAGGGGGAGATAGGAGAGAAAGAGAGACAGAGAAACAGTTGCAGTCCTGCTTCATCACTCGAAAAACTTTGCCCCTGCAGGTGGGGACTGGGGGTTTGAGCCCTGGTCCCTGTGCACTGTAACATGTGCGCTCAACCAGGTGTCACCACCTGGCCCCTTTACCTCTTCTTCTTCTTTTTTTTTTTTCCTCTTCTTTTCTTTCCTTTTTATTTTTTATTTATTTATTTTTACAAGTTCATATGTTCGAGTCTTTACATTGCACATATGAACAAAACCATCTGGTAGTCATCTTTCAGAGAAACGCAGGTCATTTAGTAACAGACATAAACTATAGCATAAAGAATCCTTGAATACGAAGAACTAAAGGATAAAACTCCTGGACTTTGCCTCTGCACACATACCTCCACCCTACCCCCCTCCACATTTTAAAATTCAAAATATAATTTTAATACCAAAATTTTAAATATAAAATTGAAATGAAATGATTCTTAGTAAACTTACAGAATTGTAAGTTTAAGAATCACAACTATTAGCACAATTCAGTTTGCATTCACTCCCATGAACTCCCAAGGCAAACAACAATCTGTCTTGTGTCTCTGTAGGTTTGCTTCTAAACAGTCTCTGGAGTTTCGGGTATGTGATTGTGTTATATTGCATATGTAACTGTACCGCCTAAACACAGACCAGTGTGTATTTTTGTGCCCTGTGTCTCTCTAAATCATCCGTGTCTTCTTTTAGTGCGTTCACACACCCTCCAATCCAGTGTTTAACAATGAGGCTTGGCATCCTCTTTAGTGAGTAATTTCAATAAAAACTATGCTCATGTCTTTTGTGTTAATTTTAATGTTGGTGTGCAAACTTTATTAAGTAATTTCCCTTGGTTCCTAGACTTTTTATTTTTTATAAAAACAACTGAGAACTTTGGATAACTGCTCTTTTGGTTTGTAAAATGTGTCACATAGACCTTCCCCCCAACATTGAATGTTTGTTGTTGTCATTTGGTATTTCTCTCTCTCTTTCTTTTTCTCTTTTTTTATTATTATTATTTTTTTTTACCAGTGCACTGATCAGCTCTGGTTTATGGCGGTGTAGGGGATTGAAACTGAAACTTCAGAGCCTCAGGCATGAAAGTCTGTTTGTATAACCATTATGCTATCTACCCCCCCCCCCAGCAGTGTTTTTAATTGAGGACTTGAAACCTCAAATATGCACAGTCTCATGGCTTTTGGGCTGACATTTTTATTCAGACAGATAGAGACAGAGAGAGAGAGAGAGAGAGAGAGAGCTCACAGCATCAGAGTTTTCCCCAGTGCTGTGTCATTCCCATGGAGTTCTAGGACAGTACCTGAATCATGTGCATGAAAAAGCATGTCTGTCCCCCACCACCACCACCACCAAGCTACCTGTTTGGTCTAGACCATTTTTTTTTTTTTTCATTCCTTGAATAAATCATGCCTGGTCTTATATTATCCCTCTGAAGCAATACTGATTTGTATAGCTAACGGTTGCTTAGAATATTTGCATGTTATATTTACAAGTAAAGTTAGTACAGGGGCCGAGTGGTGGCACACCTGGGTGAACACACAGGTTACAGTGCTCAAGGACTCGGGTTCGAGACCCCGGTCCCCACCTTCAGGGGAAAAGCTTCACAAGTGGTAAAGCAGGGCTGCCGGTGTCTCTCTGTCTCTCTCCTCTATCACCCCCTTCCCTCTTGATTTCTGGCTGTCTCTGTCCAATAAATAAATAAAGATAATTTTTTTAAATAGTGCATAGATTAATTTTATTATTCTTATCTAATTTGGGTGTTGGAGTTCTTCTGAATGCTTATTTATTTGCTCTGTTGTTTGCTTATTCTTACACTGGGACCACATGCTAGCTCGGTTTTGCTATTCCTGGTCCAATTTTTCCCCCTATACTTTTTCTTTTAGACAGAGAGCAAGAGACAAACTGGGGAACAGAGGAACCACAGTACTGCTTGCCATCAGTGGAGCTTCCTCTGGCCGTGCCTGGTGTCCCCATGTGAGGCCGAAATAGGGACCTGGGTCCCAACACATGGTGAAACAAGTGCTCTGCTGGGTAGGCTATCTCTAAGCCTTGCTATTTATATTAAAGGTATTGCCCCTCCCTAATATTCTTGTTTTTTAATTTCTTTTATTTTCTTAAAGCATACTTTCTTTTAAAAAAAATACTTTAGGTATTGGTTTATTTTGGATAGGGGCAGATAGAGATTGAGGGAGGAGTGGGAAATAGGGAGAGAGACAGAGAGACACCTGCACTACTGCTTCACCATTCGTGAAGCTTCCCCCTTGCAGGTGGGGACTGGGGGCTTGAACCTGGTTCCTTGTACTGACTGTAATGTGTGCACTTAACTAGGTGTGCTGCTCCCATGCCCCATATTCTTATATCGGTTGAAAATGCTGAAATCCATTAGAAAAATAGGAATTACTGCTTCATTTGACTATAATACCACCTGATTTGGGGATCAATTTTTTTTCCTCTTTTGTAAAAGAATTGTTTTTAATAAGCAAATCCTCTTAAATGTAAAATCATCATTGAGCTAATAGTGAAGGGAAAGAAAAATTAAAATGATGTTTTAGGAAACCCCCAGATGTGTGCCTCTACACAAACAGTGAATAACCTGGAAGGGTCACTTAGGAGTGATGATGGTTCATCAAAAGCTGACTGCAGCCAGAGAATGCTCAGCCGAGGAAAACCAGCTCTGCCGATCTCAGCAAAAGGCCTCTGTGGCTTTCTGATACCTGGTCTCTCTTATATTCCTCCATGAGGATAATTTCTGGAACCATCCGTTCCACCCCGGTTCCATGGCTGCCAGTTCTTAGCAACATCGCCCCGCCAGATATTCGTCGGGACGCGGCATCATCTAAGTTCATTTCCCACGTCTACGCTCGACCGGACCTGCCAATATACGCAGATATCTTCGCCCACCCTGTCCAACGCTTGACGTCTCGTCACCCAATCTGGTCCCCTACGCCTACACTGAACTTCTCTGTTCCAGACTCTTGGAAACAGAGTTGGCAGTCAGCTGAGGTAAAGAACAAACACCTCATCACAGACCCCTGCAAGCGTCCACCCGGCTTTGACCTGGCACGTTATGATCGGGCCCTCCTCACTCGCTATCGAACAGGCCATGGCCGGTGCGCCGCTATGTTCCATCGCTGGGGAGCCAGAGACGACCCGAACTGCCCCTGCGGCTCCAGACAGACTATGACCCACATAGTCAACGACTGCCACCTCTCCAGATTCAAAGGAGGTCTCGAAACTTGACATCAGGCTCAACCTGACGCTGTTGACTGGCTACGGAAGAAGGGCAAACGCTAGCAGAAGAAGAACCCGCTAGGGGGTGGCCTGAGGCAGCAGCCCGTGCCTTGTACTGGAAGACGAGAAGAAGGCCTGTTTTTGTTTGTTTGGGCCACCAATGTTGGTCTGCTTCTAAATTCTGCTTCTAAGACCTTCTGTTTTGAGCATCACATTAGGTTCGCTTGTATTCCTTACGATGTGGTTTATTTACAGAATCAGTGTTTTACCCGGGTCCCGCCCTGCCTGCAGGGTACTGGTTTCATCCCCACTGGTTAGATGGAAGTTGTCTATGTTCTGTTCATGCTCTTTTTTTTTGCTCCGCCCCTTCTCCTAGTCATTTCCTTTCCCTTGTCACTTCCGGTGAAGAGATGCATAAAAGGCGATGTATCTGATTAATAAAGGAGATACTGCTTCCCAGCTCAGCCATGAGTCCCTGGTCGTCTGTCTCCCGCCCGCAAAGCTAGACCGGCAACTGGCGCCTGAACTGGGACTGGCACACCTGTCCAGTGAATCTCTAAAGAAATGGATCAAAGAGTTTGGCTTTATTTTCCCAATTCAGATCCCCACCAGTGCTTTCAAAGGCATTTGAAGGCAAATGTCGATTCATTGTTTTTTGGGATCAGGACAACAATTGGAACAAAGACTGACCATTACACTTGAGAGGAAAGGCTAGGGAGTGAGATATTTAGGGCAACAGAAGAGCTTGGAAAGTCCCAGGAATCTGGAAGGAAGGCACATGTTTAGAACAGAAATGAAAATCTCCTTCTCTTCTTTTGTAAAGAGATAGGCAGCGAGGGGAGAGGGAGGGAGGGAGAGAGAGACCACAGTACTGAAGCTTCCTTCAGTGTGATGGGAGCGAGAGGAAGCTAGAAGCTGGGTCCTGCACATGGCAAAGCAGCACGCTACCCAAGTGAATTATTCTGTCTGCTCACAAGGCTCTCCTTAACGTCTGACCAGCCTCTCACCCGAGCATAAACTACGTGTCAGAGTACTGAAGGCATGTACCAACATCCCCCAGAGGCAGCCTGCAAAGATGGAAGACTACCCTTCCAGCCCCACCCACTATACTGAAGAGAGTATTGAGTCTCCAGTCAGCCACTAGGCAAGACTTTAGTGACCACAGAAGACAAAGAATATAAACTTTGTAAAATAAATTCAGAAGAGTCATTAAACAAATAAACAAACGGCAACTATAGAAAGCAGCAACACAGGGCAAAGGAGAAAGGTCTGATTTCCAAAACTGCCACCTTACAATGTTCACAACATCCACTTTTCAACAATAATGAGAGAATGAGGCACACACAGGGTCAAATGTGACCCATTTGTGAGAAAAAAAAAAAAGAGAAGTGAATAGTGTCCTCAAGGAAGTGCAGGCATTGTACTGATGCGACAGATATTCCCTCAGCGATTTTGTGCATTCTCCAAGACCTAATGGAAACCATGTGCAAATAACTAAAACCATGAGACTATAGTGCCTCGTTAAATAGAGAATATTGATTGAAAAAGATAAAAGTCAGATAAGGAAAGCAACTAGAAATTTTGAAATTGAAAAGTCCAGTAACTGAAATGAACATTTACAACAGAGGTTCACAAACAAATGTATAGTACTGAATAGAAATAACAGAAATCAAGTAAGGCCTGAAAACAATAAAGTTTTAATGGTAGGAAAGTTTTTTTTTTTAATTAGTGATTTAATAATGATCGACAAGATTGTGGGACAAGAGGAGAACAATTCCATAAAATTACCACCACAAGAGTTCCATATCCCATCCCTTCATTGGAATTTCCCTATTCTTTATCCCTCTAGGACTGTGGACCAAAACAAAGATCTTTATGGGGTTTAGAAGGTTGGAAGGTCTGGCTTCTCTAATTGTTTCTCTGCTGAACATGAGCATTGGAAGACTGATTCATACCCCCAGCCTGTTCCCATCTTTCCCTATTGAGGTAGAGCTCTGGGGGAGCTGCGGTTCCAAGACTCATTGGTGAGGTTGTAGGAAAGTTTTTAACTGTTGGAAAAGAAGAGCACATTAAATTCAAACCAAACAAAAGAAGGGAAATCATATAGTCTAACCAAAATTGATTAAAAAATAAAATTTGGGGCCCTAGTCGGGGAGCCCCTAGATTCCCAGACAGACTTGATGGGCCTAGACCTCGAATAAATCCCTCTCTCCATTGCTACTGGTCATTTCTATCAGGAACAACACAATAGACCCCTTTGTGGGCCCCCATAGGACCTTGTCCTCAACTTGGATCAACAATGGTAGAGAATGTTCCCTTCTCCAAAGGGAGGCTGGACCACATACTCTATGCTACACCTGAGGAAGATGGATCCTGATATTGGGGCAGCTTGGAATGTTCCTGCTCATGACCACAGAATGTGAGCTCAGAGCTACAGGGATGCAGAGGCCACACAGGCTCCTAAGCTGAATATGGGCCCCAGATCACATCAGATCGATGGGGTTTACAGTCAACAATATTTATACCCCTTTCCTATATTAGGGAGCTACTCTCTTCCCTGATCCAGCTTTCAGGTCCTTTTCCCAGCCATGACACCATCTCCCCAGACAATAACTTGGATCCACTGGCATATCAGATGTCAGGCTCAGGGGCAAAAAGAAAAAGGAAAAAACAAACAAAAACGAGTCTAGCCACAGGCCCTTTGGAATTTAACTAAAATCTGCCTACTAGCTGTCTACAGAATGGAGGACACCCCCCCCCCCCCCAGTTCTTCATCTGCACTATTCCAGCCCTTAGGTCCATGGTTGACCAACAATTTGCTTGGCTTTGTATGTTAACTCTCTTTTCAGCCACCAGGTTCCAGATGCTAACATGATGCCAAACAGACTTCCCTGGACAGACAACCCCACCAATGTGTCCTGGAGCTCTGCTTCCCCAGAGCCCTGCCCCACTAGGGAAAGAGAGAGGCAGGCTGGGAGTGTGGATCCACCTGTCAACGCCCATGTTCAGCGGGGAAGCAATTACAGAAGCCAGACCTTCCACCTTCTGCACCCCACAATGACCTTGGGTCCATACTCCCAGAAGGTTAAAGAACAGGAAAGCTATCAGGGGAGGGGATGGGATACAGAGTTCTGGTGGTGGGAATTGTGTAAAGTTGTACCCCTCTTATCCTATGATTTTTTTCAATGTTTCCTTTTTATAAATAAAAAATTTAATAATAAAAAAAAAAGAAGCAGAGGACGAAGGGGGAAAAAAACTAAAATTTAAGGAAAAAAAGAGAAAAAAAAAGTCATCAAAGTCAAAAGCTGGCTCTTTGAAAAATTCAGTACAAGTGATGTTAGTTGGCTAAGTAATAAGAAAAGGCATGAGATGCAATAATAGCAGAAATAGCAGAAATGAAACATCACTACTGATGTATGAGTTTCAAATAAATATATACATATTTATTATACAAATAAATATATAAATAATTCGAGGGACTCTGCCCACAGATTTACTAGCTTAGGCTATATACATATACATATACATATATTATTGAAAGACACAACCTAGTAAAACTCATATAAGAAGAAATGCATCAATAGTAACTAAGTTAAGTTTGTACTTAGTAATCCAATTCAACAGCAAGTGCCAGACTCAGATAACTTCGCTGGTGAATTCTCTAAAATATATAAGGAACATGTAAGCATGTCCAGAATAGAGAAACCTAGGAATAACCTCACTCCTTCTCTAAGGCCACCATCATTCTAAAACTAAACCAGACAGAAACCACTGGGGAAACACACGCTAACACTGTTCATAAAGAAGAGTAAAAACTTCGACAAGATGTTAAGGAATCAAAACCCAAAATGCATGTGTGTATAAAAGAAACTACATGGAACAATAGAATTCAGACTATTTCCAGTTGTGAAACTGGTACAATGTCCAAAAATCAGTTAACAGAACACTTCACATCAGCAAGCTAAAGAAGAAAACTCATGTGATCATGTCAACAGATGCAGAAAAAGCACTTGGTGAAATCCAATAGTCACTCAGGATTTATAAAATAATAATAGTAACAATAATACAAATATTTAAAAAAAAGTTCCCAGTTAAGCAGAAATAAGGGAAATGTTCTCAACTTGATAAAGAACATTAAAAACAAAACTCTACACGTGAACATTACCTATAATGAAACTAGATGACTTCCGTATAAGATCAGGAACAGAGCAAGGAAGTTCCCTCTCACCACTGCTAGTTGCCGACATCCTAGAATTCATGGGCCATGTAATAAGGCAAGTAATGGAAACCACACAGACCATTGAAAGAAAGAAAGAAAGAAGTGTGGTGCTTACAGATGACATTATACGTATCTATGTAGAAAATGTCAAAAAATTGGGGGCTGGGTGGTGGTGCACCAGGTTAAGCACACATAGTAGGAAGAGCAAGGACTGGCACAAGGATCCCAGTTCAAGCCCCCAGCTCCCCACGTGCAAAGGGTTGCTTCACAAGCAGTGAAGCAGGTCTGCAGGTATCTTTCGGTCTCTCTCCCTCTCTATCTCCCCCTCCCCTCTCAATTTCTCATTGTCCTACCCAATAAAAAAAATGAAAAAGGAAATGCCAATCAATTAAATGGAAGACTCCAAAGTAGTGATTGCAAAGCTGCAGAACACAAAGTTTCCGCTAAAAGTCAATCACTGCCTGTGGCCTACCAATGAACAGCTGGGTCTGGGGATTATAAAAATATCACATCTATTATGCCCAAAAGCAATGCAATATTTAGGTTTAAGTTAACATATATATATATATATATATATATATATATATATATATATATATATATATATACCAGATTATTAGAACGTGGACCAAGCCTCTCAAACAAGAATCTAGAGGTTTTTGGAATGGAACCACAAAAACTGTGACTAATGAAAAAAAACAAAAACAAAAAACAAAGAACACCTAGAGAGAAGAGTATAATGTGCTGTCCTGAAATGGGATTATTACTAATGGTCCCAGTTTATGCTCGTACACCTGTAATACAGTTGAAATCAAAGACAATAGCACCTGTGCCAGTGTGTGTGTGTGTGTGTGTGTGTGTGAGAGAGAGAGAGAGAGAGAGAGAGAGGAGAGGGACAGCAAAAACAGGACAAGAAAGTCTTGCAAATCCCTTTCTACTGGAGAAGACCAATAGAAGGCACTTTATAGGATCAGGAAATGAGAAGGAGTTTCATCCCAAAAGAAAAAGAAATGGACACCATCTTACAGTCTCAACATCTTGAAGTCTCATTGGATTAATGTGAGTGCTTGCTAATGAAGCCTTAATGACTTGAGCTCTTCCCAGAGCCTTTCCTGGCAAGACCATTCACAGGAGCCCCCAGTCCTGACTGGAAAAGAAGGCATTTAGAGCACCCTATGGCGGTCTGCAGTCTAGTTCACAATACTCACTGATGGTCATTTCAGTAGTGATTTCATTTCAATGATTTCATCATTCAGACCTCTGAGGATTTATTTACTTTCTAGTCCAAGATTTTATTTTATTTTATTTTATTTTAGATAGAGGCAAAGAGAAGTTGAGAGTGGGAGATAGACAGGGAGAGAAAGAGAGAGAGAGAGAGACCTGTAGCCCTGTTTCACTGTGAAGTCTTCTCCCCTTGCAGGTGGGGACCAGGGCTTTGAATAAGGGTCCTTGCTTACCGTAATGTGTGTGCTCAACCAGGTATGTGCTACTGCCTGGCCCCTTCTACTCCAAGTGTTTAGAACTGTTGTTCATGCCTTACTGAAGTCCTTTCCCCTTCGTGAATGTGTTCATGTTTATGTATCCATTAAGACATTAATCTGGATCAACTAGGACTAGCAAAGAAGATCACCTGAGAATGCAACAAGATAAGACTGGGACTACTTTGGAAATCCACCAAGGCATGAGTGAGTGCCAACACGTGTGACTCGTGGACAGAGAGGGGCCTAAGGAGAGATTCTGGGGCCTAGAAGTTCTTATCTACTCTGAAGCTGCTGGTAACAGCCCGGCAGTTTGCCAGTTGAGGTGCCACCTCCAGTCTGAATTTTATCAACAAAGACTGCTGAAGGGAGGAGAGCACTCTCTAAGGCTCACCAATTACTGTGAGTCTCCATTGCTACTGTCCCTTGGAGGCTGGAGCAGCATCTGGGAGGCCTTGTGCTGACATCATCGGGGGAAGAGAACTGACTGGGCAACCCAGGAGATCTACACGCTGGTGGTCTGGAGGTGGAGCTGTATTGTGGGAGCCTTTGCACAGACCCCTGCAAGCGTCAACCCGGCTTTGACCTAGCACGTCATGACTGGGCCCTCCTCAATCGCTATCAAACGGGCCATGGCCGGTGCGCCGCTATGTTCCATCGCTGGGGAGCCAGAGACGACCCGAACTGCCCCTGCGGCTCCAGACAGACTATGACCCACATAGTCAACGACTGCCACCTCCCCAGATTCAAAGGAGCTCTCGAAACTTGACATCAGGCTCAACCTGACGCTGTTGACTGGCTACGGAAGAAGGGCAAACGCTAGAAGAAGAAGAAGCCTTTACACATTGCTCTCCTGATGAATTGGGAGACGCGATGAATAGTGCCTTAGAACCCAAGGAGTAAACACAGGATTTGTTGAGAAACTCACAGGGCCAAGGAGTGCTGTAGGGCTTTGCAGAGCATCTGAACTGGGTCCAAGACTTTGGGCCCTCTCTTTGCATAACCACTGTGCTATCATCTCCCCCACCCTGTTTTATCTCTTGGTCACAGTAAGTGATTAAGATAAAAAATATCTACTTATAGTTAAAAAGCCCTCAGGTTCCCATAGCCTGCAGGGAAGATACAGAACATAAGAGCTACTGGGATCCATCTCAGGGATTGAGATAACATTGAAGCAGTTGTTAATTTCCACAGCTGTGAACTCTCTAAGTACCTTACTTAGACGCAAGTCAGCCTAGGCAAGCATGATTAGTGGATTGAAAAGTACTAAGAGTGGGCCCTCATAACACAGTATATACAATGGTTAAGCCAAGAAGAAACATTGGAGAAATGAACCAGGACAAATGCCAAGATAAAAGACATTAATCTATATGGCCTTGGGAGACAACAAGCTGGTTATGCAAAAGACTTTCATGCCTGAGGCACTGAAGTTGCAGTTTCATTCAACAGTACCACCATAAACCAAAGCTGAGCAGTGCCTTAGTTTAAAAAAGAGAGGGAGATGGGGGTCAGGCAGTGGTGCAGCGGGTTAAGCACACGTGGCACAAATTGCAAGTACCGGCATAAAGGATCCCAGTTCAAGCCCCAGCTCCCCACCTGCGGGGAAGTCACTTCACAAGCGGTGAAGCAGGTCTGCAGGTGTCTGTCTTTCTCTCCCCCTCTCTGTCTTCCCTTCCTCTCTCCACTTCTCTCTGTCCTATCCAACAACAACGACATCAATAATAACTACAACAATAAAACAACAAAGGCAACAAAAAGGGAATAAATAATAAATAAATATTTAAAAGAGAGAGAGAGAGAAAAGAAATTAATCTGAGCATGATACAGAAACATCTCTTAAATAAAGCAAAACATGTGCTTATAGACATTTCTTTTTGTCACAGGGGAGGAAGAAAAAGTCTCCTAACTGCCTCTTAATAAGGGAAGGACACACCCCCTTCCACAAAGCCAGCCACTCACACTATTATCCAGAGTGGCATTTGGTCTTCTGTTCTTTCCCTGCTTCCCTTTCAGGCTTAGCAGGATTAGAGAACAGACAAAGGACCCTTTCCTTTAAAGGCAGCTCCCCGGCAACACAATCAGAGCCTTAGAAATGAATGGCCCGGAAAGGTCTGGTGGGATTATTAGCCACAGTTAGCTACTGTCCTTGGTCCCCAAATGGGTGAAGAGAGAAGACGCTGCCTGCTCTTACAGACACACACATCCCTACATAAACACTGACAAAACACACACACACACACACACACACAATACACCGCAGCACTAAAATTCAGTGACCGTAACATTTTCTTTTATTGTCTGCAATGGATATTCAGTGCAACCATGATGAGGACGAGAAGGAGGAGGAGGAGGAGGAGGAGGAGGAGGAGGACAATGGTAACGATGATGACTACCATGATTTTGTCTCTTTCCTGTGACTGCCCCATTTGTTTCACTGCATTGCCTAGAACATCTGTGGACAGTGGAATTGGCCAGGCCTTTGGTATCTCATCCACAGTTCCTGAAGGCCATATATCTGAGGTTTAAAATCTCTTTCAGAGCTTTGTGACACACTCACTGAGAAGCAAAGCTTGAGCTGAACAGAAGTGGGATATTTATACCCTGGAGTCAGACCCTACAAGATACAGTGAAAGCAGTTTTGAGGGAAGTTTATAGCAATGCAAATCCACATTAATAAAGAAGATAAATCACTAGTAAACCATCTAACAACCCAACTGAGCCAACTAGAAGCAGAGATGCAAAGGTCAGCAAGACACAGGAAAGAGAATCAGAGCAGAAATCAATAAAATATAAAACAAGAAGATCATCAGGAAAACTAATGAAACCAAGAGCAGTTTCTTTGAAAAGATAAAATAGATAAACCACTAGTTACACTCACTAGGAGAAAAAGGAAGCAAGCTATGGGCAAATCACTCAAGCAAATCAGGAGATATTACAACAGACAAGGCAGAGATACAGAGAATGATGCAAGACTATTATGGACATCCACATGGAAATAAATTCAACAACTTAGAAGAAATGGACACATTCTTAGAGTCATACCAACTGCCAATCCTGACAAAAGAGGAAGTAAATAAACTTAACACGCCAATCATCAGTGAAGAAAGCGAAACAGTAACCAAAGCCTCCCGAATATCAGTTTAGCGCTCACTTTTCCATCAGCATGCCGCCACGCTCCTTGGCTTTTAGCCCAGGAGTGAAATCACTGCTTTCCAGCACTTTGCCGCCATCTTGTTGAGATTTACTTATTTATTTACTCATTTATTTTTGCCACCCGAGTTATTACTGGGGCTTGGTGCCTGCATGATGAACCCACCACTCCTATTAGATATTAGATATATATATTTTATTATTATTATTATTATTATCAGAACAGAGAGAAATTGAGAGGCAGAGGGGTGGTGATGGAGAAAATAAAGGAGAGAGAAAATACCTGTGGCACTGCTTCATCACTCGTAAAGCTCTCCCCCCCCCCTGCCGCAGGTGGGGGACTGGTGACTTGAACCCAGATCTTTGTGCATGGTGACATGAGTTTAACCAGGTGCACCACCTCCTAGCCTTACTGTGACTTTGAATCTGGAGGAAGCAGATGGATGTCCACATTCCACATTCAGGGACTGGACTTGTGAGAATGTTGGATTTCTTGATCTGATGGGCACATAGCAAGACTTGTCAAGCTGTGATATGTAAGATTTCAATGTGCACAGTGGCAGATGGGGCCTGGGGAGGCTGCTGGGAGAGGAGAGGGAGACTCAAAAGTTATGTGCACAGCAGTGCTCTCACTCCTTCATCATGCAGTCGCACACAGAAGGGGGCAAGGGGAGGGGGCATGGAATCTTTCTAAGAACCACAAAAGCTCCCCCCTCCCTAGTGCCTGAGGGCTAAAGACTCTGGAACTCCTGGGCAGGAAGGAACTTCCTTGGAGACAGCCTTTTTGAGCTCTGGATAAAGTACTTTTGGCCGTGGTCCCAGAGAGTCCCTGGAGCAGCCTGGCTGCATTGTAAGCAGGCAGCACACAGGGACCAAGCAGAAACCGTAGTCTGAGAGAGAAGAACGTGGGCGCAGGAATGCAGCCCTGGGCGGGGGGCGCGGGAGAGCACGCAGGTCCCTCAGTCCCAGCAGCCCCTGCATGACTGATGGGGAAACTGGACCTCCAGGACCTTTTGGACACTTGGGGTAGTGGCTGAGCCCCTCCCTGGAGCCAAACCTTGGGTTTCCAGACCTCTCTGCCCCCATTTGCATAGAGACCAAGCTCACTGAGCTCCCCTGGAGGGGGCAAGGGGTGGGGGCTGCCCCAGACCAGGACTTCCGCCAGGACAGCAGGACACTTTTGCCATGCAAATTAGTTGAGGCCACTGGGCCAAGTCCAGTTCCCTGAGGCCTCAAACTCCCACACTTCTGTGACACTCCAGGCTGGGAAAGTGAGACGGGGGTTGCTTGGTGAGGCTTTCCGGAGCAGTGGGAGGACAGCTGGGATCTGGAGTCACACGGCAGGGACTGACTGACTGGTGGCTTCAGGATTCCAGACTGGACCGGCAGAAGAGTTCACTGGGTTAGTGCACTGCTTTGCTATGTGCACAAGCCAGCTTTGGTGCTGTGGTCTCTTTCTCTCTATCTAAAAAAAAAAAGAAATGAAGGAAGGAAGGAAGGAAGGAAGGAAGGAAGGAAGGAAGGAAGAAGAAAAGTTTCCAGATCAGAAGAGAAGTATGACTCTGCTCTCTTTTGTCAATTAATTTGAGTTCATATAGTTCAGAACTCAAACTAGTAAAGAAAATTATATATATATATATTCCCCCTAAAGGTTGTTTCTAATCTGAGAAGATGGTCTATTGGTAGGGCACCAGAGTTTCCTGGGTGGGGCTTGGAGGTCCCAGATTTAATCCTAGGCACCACTGTATGCTAGAACTGAACAGAGCTTTGGTTTCTCTGTGTCTCACTCAAATACATGAGTTAATATATATAAATTCTAAAGAAATTTAAATATTTTTATTATCTTTATTTTTATCTTTTATTTTATAGAGACAGCCAGAAATTGAGAGGAGAGGGGATGATTGAGTGGGAGAGAGAGGGAGAGGGAGAGGGAGAGAGAGAGGGAGAGGGAGAGGGAGAGGGAGAGAGAGAGGGAGAGGGAGAGAGAGAGAGAGAGAGAGAGAGAGAGATGCAGCCCTGCTTCACCACTTGTGAAGCTTTCCCTCTGCAGGTGGGGACCAGGGGCTTGAACCCAGGTCCTTGCACACTGTAACATGTGTGCTCAACCAGGTGCGCCACCACCTGGCCCCTAAAAAATGTTTTTCAAGTAGAAGTCTTGCTCCCCGTTCCCATCTACCATGCTTTTCTTTCTTTTTTTTTCTTTTTACTATCTTTATTTATTGGATAGAGACAGCAGAAATCAAGAGGGAAGGGGGTGATAGAGAGGGCGAGAGACAGAGAGACATCTGCAGCCCTGCTTCACCACTCATAAAGCCCCCCCCCCCCGCAGGTGGGGACAGGGGCCTCGAACCAGGGTCCTTGCGCATTGTAATGCATGCGTTCAACCAGGTGCGCCACCACCCGGCCTTACCGTGCTTTCTGTCCCCATAACCCATGGAGCACTTTTATGGAAGCTTAGTATTTCCTGTACAGCTTTCAGCTAGCAGGAAGTGCAGACCAATGGTAAACTTCATCCACTCCACAGCTTTCTCACTGCTCTGTGCCTTGACTGAAAAAACAAAAACAAAACAAACCAACAAAAACTATCACAGGTCTGGAAACCTCTCCTTTCCTGTGTATGGGCCGCTGTGTGTGGTGCTCCTGCATCATTTTCTGCCTTTCTTAGAAGACATTTTTTTCATTTTAATGAGAGAGTGAGAGCACAGACCATCACAGCTCTGTTCAACTCTGCTTTATGGTGGTGCTGGGGAATGAACCTGGAATCCGCTCAGAGGCTCAGAAATGAGTCTTTTGCAGAACCATCGTGCAGTCTTCCCAGCCTGCTCTGATGTCGTTTTCACCAGAACCCACTGCACGGGCATTTGCGTTGCTTGCCTGTCATTTTACACGCATGCTTGTGAGTCTGCAGGCATCTTGTCTGTTTGCATCATGCGGGCTGTCAGGAATACGTGACTTGTCAGAGCCAATAAATAAAGAGTAAGTGGGGCCACGTGGGGGTGTGATTAGCAGCCGTCATTTCAGCACAGGGCATAACAGTGTGAGAACAGAAAGTGGTTTATGTGGACGTTTGGCTTAAACATCCTCTCTTGCTGTCTTGATATTAGACTGTCTCGTTCTTGCCCCTTCGTCTCCCAGGACCTATGGGTCTTGGAAGCTGATGCATGGAGAATGGACCTAGGGCAGAAAGTAGCTCAACTGGCTTAGGTTTCTCCTCTTGCACCATTTCCAGGGGACTTGGAAGTCCAGCCTTTACCCCATTTTCCATCACCTCATAAAACTGCCAATTGGAAATACCCCAAATGCCAAAAGAAGCCATATATATTTATTACAGACTTCACCCCCCACTCACCTTGAGCTGTGGACCCAGAGTTTGCTGCACTGGTCCCTATGTGAGCCTGTGATTCCCAAGTCCTAAAACAGAGAGTGACACTTTCACTCCTATTGACACCAGGAACCCTGAGTTTCAGATTCCTGGGCAGTGATCCTGAGGATGGGGTGGGCTCAGTTAAGCCCTACACATCACTCCTGGCAGACCCCAGGGCTTGGGGTGCTGTATGCCGGAGGCCCTGGGACTGGGTGGAAGAGGACACACACCTGTGGCAGCCAGGTGGGGGCAGAGAGCCATTTCAGGGAACAGAGTGATTCTGGCTCCCAAGCATACCTGAGCATGGAGGTGGGCAGCCTCCAAGAGGTAGGAGAGGTGGGCACGTTAGGCCCAGGGATCAGGACAGAGCATCAAAGCAACCTAGGGACCTTTCCTACGGGTTAGAGAAGGAAGCCAAGAGGCCTGTGGGAAGGGTGGTAATGAACATGGAGAAGATGAGACCCATCCTGTGATGATCATCACCTTGACCCTGAACATCAGGGCTCAGGCCCACAGGTGAGTCTTCCTGGAGCCTGTAGGCAAGGCCAGGCCTCCTGCCCATTTAAGAAGATAATCCCCAAGATTATCAGGTAAACTCTGTGTCCCAAAAGCATATCTGAGACCCAGGCAGGAAACCTGTCTTTTTTTTTTTTTTTTTCCCTCAGGGTTATTATCTCTGGTACTCAGGTCCTGCAGTAAGGCTCCACTGTCCCTGGCAGTCATTTCTCTACCCCACCCTCTCTTGTCTGTCTGTCTTTCTTTCTTTCTTTCTTTCTTTCTTTCTTTCTTTCTTTCTTTCTTTCTTTCTTTCCTTCCTCCTTTCTTTCTTTCTTCCTTTTTTTTATGGAGACAGAGAGAAACAGAGAGGGAGAAGTGAAAAGGAACATCTGAAGCACTGCTCCCCCACTCATGATGCTTTTCGCCCTGCAGGTGAGGAGCAAGGGCTTGAACTCAGGTCCTCACATGCTGTAATGTGTAGATTTTACTGAGTGCTCCACTTTCTGGCCCTGAAGCCCTTTTTCTAAGTGGCATGTGAAATGCAGCTTCTAGACACATGGCTGAAACAGCCTGGGAGACTATTCTGAGTTAGTTTGCAACAATTTCTCAAACCTAGTGGTAGGTTGTTCTTTTTTTTTGTTTGTTTAAGATTTTATTTATTAATGAGAAAGATAGGAGGAGAGAAAGAACCAGTCATCACTCTGGTACATGTGTTGCTGAACTTGGGACTTCATGCTTGAGACTCTAATGCTTTATCCACTGTGCCACCTCCCGGACCACGGTAGGTTGTTCTTATCCCCAAGCTGTCTGTGGAAGGGCCAGAATTCTCTGCTTTGTGAGCTCAGTCTCACCAGTGGAATGGCATCAAAACCAAAATGCTATTACACAGTTGCATTACTGCCTTTGGCCCTTCCTCCACCGTTGGCCACTGGAGCCTGATGTGTCTACTTAGATTCTGGAATGAAGGTGACATGGAGCCAGAGACCCAAAAAAGCCCAGAGACAGAGACATCAATGTGTGTGTGACTGGGACTGGGGGTTAGGAGTTTGCTCACTCAGCAGAGTGTGCCTCACTCTGTGTGTGAGGTCCTGGGCTCCCAGGACCATAAGGGGAACTGTATGTGGGAAGTGCAAAGGTTGCTCCTTGAACACCCTGGGTTTGACTACAGAGGTCCACTAATACACGAATATGAGTGTTTTTCACTTCTCCATCTCCTCCTCAGTCTACGCTGCATGAAATCAAACAAGGACAGAGATCTGTAGGCTCAGCTGCTTATGACTTTCACTCATTTATTTTATTATTTTTACCATTTCTTTTGGCTCCAGGATTATCACTGGGGCTTGGTGCCTGCACTAGGAATCCACTGCTCCTGGAGGCCTTTTTCCCATTTTTGTTGCCCTTGTTGTCGTTGTTGGATAGGACAGAGAGAAATGGAGAGAGGAGGGGAAGACAGAGAGGGGGAGAGTAAGACAGACACCTGCAGACCTGCTTCACCGCCTTTGAAGCTCCCCTGCAGGTGGGGATCTGGGGGCTCAAACCGGGATCCTTACTCCTGTCCGTGTGCTTCACGCCATGTGCGCTTAACCCGCTGCGCCACCACCCGACCCCTACCTATGACTTTCTAGATAACACTTTCTTTTCTCCTTTTTACTTTATTGTAAGACTACAGCATATAATACATAGAGCAAATAAAGTAGGTCTTAAGCGATTGGATGTTATTAAGGGTTTCCACTCAGCAGCAGGTTATTAGTTTATAGTAGCTATCTTGGGGGTGGTGTAGGGTTTGTCAAAAGCTCTGCACAGATTTCCAATTGCAAGTTCAAAGCCCTGCGTTATTCAAGGGCCAACTCCAATATTTGGTCTCTACTAACAATTCTGCATTTTGTTTTGCTTGCATTTTGTCCCACTGCCCTAAAATGGTGCAAGGAAAAAGATGACTGACATCCTTGTCTCAAATGATTTGTTTAATTATTTAAGAGAGAGCCAGAGCACCATTCTGCCTTACAGGGAATCAAATTGGGACATCTTGTATGTAAGCCCTTTGCTCTATTTCTGCACCACTTCTCTGGCCCCACCTCTGTGAATTTCCTAAACTGAATGAGCGAGTCTGCCCAGTTCTGCCCCTGTGCATGGTGTTGGTTGCTGTGCACAGTAAGAGCTCACAGCACTCTTCAACATGCAGTAAGTGCCGTGTGTGCCTCTCAGGACAGTTAGCACTAATTCTCTGTAGTTCTGTGCCCATTTGCCTCAGGTGCTCAACCCATTTTCCCTCACCCCTTCCATGCTCTAGGCTAGGTGGTGAAACTGAAGAGGATCTTGTGTTGGGAATAAGCTATACTTTATTGACTGTAAACAAAAGGAGGGATGTTCCATTCGCATGTGATTAGCATAGTGCTGACATCATCAGCATATGGCAGATGTAGCATAGGCTGTAAACTTGCAAGGAACTGTGGGAACTGGCGGTTATTTAAGGAAGGGTCTTCTCATCTTTTCCCACTTAAGGACTCATGACCCAGGCCACATGGCTGGCTAGTCTTTTTTCTTGCCTATTTCCCCACGTGGTTTCTAAGAACCTAATAAATCTGATTTTATAAACTTCAGCAAAAAAAAAAAAGAGCCTTTTTTGTTGTCATTGGTTTTTTTGTTGTTGTTGTTTATTTGTTTGTTTTAAAAGTACTTTGGGTTACAAGACCAAAGGCTTGGCTCAATCATTTATGCTCATGGAATGGGGACTCATTGAATAGTTACCGGGTGAAAATGCATGACTGAAAGAACCAGTTGCAGGAATTCCATCAGCTCTTCGCAAGAACATAAACATCTCACGAGGGCAGGGAAAAAATCATAGAAGAACCGTGAGATGGTCCTTATCTTGAGGAAGAGGGCAGAATCAATGCATCCCTGACATGTGCACTTGATGCTGTTCAACCAGAAACTCCTCCTCACACTTGGAATCTGAACTAGCTTCAGTGACCAATAGAGAAGTAGCATTGTCATTGTGGCACTTGTGAAGCTAGACCAATGAAGAGCCTTGCAACCTCCACCCAGAACAGCTGATACCTTCACTCCTGGAATGTTCGACCTTGGAATGCTCCCTGGAGGACTCAGCCTTTTGTGAGAAGCCTACACCATATGGAGGAGCTGTGATCCAGTAGCTAGTACCACTGAGGTTCCCAGTGGCTATTAGCATTCACTGCCGGCTATGGACAGAGGCCCCTTGTACGGCCAGCCCTGCCGATGCCAAGCCTTCAGCGGACCTGAGTCCCAGCCAATAATTGACTATAACCTTTAAGAAACTCCAAGAACTCTTGAGCTCTGTCAGTCCCCATGGCCACTAGATAATTATATACATAATTGTTTTCCAGGCTGTATGATTGGGGGAATATTTATTTATTTATTTGTCTACTTGAACCATTGTTACTTGAAATATTGATTTCATATGTGCGTCACAAGCATGTGTGTTTCCTGATGTATATCCCCAAGACCTTTGGCCTTTCTGTCTTCCTCTGTGGTGCCCACTAACTGGTCTGACGATACCAGAGTTTCTCGTTGTCTTATTCAGCTAATTCATTTGATTTCTCCGGCTGCTGCATGTGAGTGAAATGATGCAGGTTTTGTCCTTCCGCACCTGACTTATTACTCTGCACCCTCTGCATTCACCCATGTTTGCAAATGGTGGGATTCCTCCTTCCTTTCTTTCTTTTTTTCTTTCTTTCTCTCTTTCTTTCTTTCTTTCTTTCTTTCTTTTTTTGCAGCTAAGGAGTCTTCCATTGTGTATGTATCAATAAATCACATCAGTCTATGGGCACTTATGTTTTTTCTAGTTCTTGGTTATTGTGGATATTGCTGCATTTAACATGAAATTGCACACACACATTTATTTATACAGCTCTGCTCAGCTCTGGTTTATGATAGCACCATGGATTAAACTAGTGTGTGGAAACCACTGAGCTATCTCCCCTGTTTGGGAAGCATATATACATTTTTAATGAATGTTTCTGTTTTGAGGGAGGGGTATGGGTAGATACACAATGTGGGATGAGTGGATTGTACAGGATTATATAGAATCTCTATGTTTAACTTTGGAGGACTTTGCATACTGTTTTCCATAATGGTTGTACCAGTTTACTTTCCTACTGACAATGAACAAGGGGCCCCTTCTCTCCAAGGTCCACGCTAACATTTGTTGACTCTTGCCCCTTGAATAATAGCCACCCTCAAAAGTGGGAGGAGACCATCTCACGGTTGTTTTGATTTGAATTTCTTGGAGTAGTTTTAAAGTAGCAATAGATATTTAGGGCCTCAGCTTAGAAGGGTCACACACCACAGCTCTTTTCAGGATCCAGCAGTGAATCCCCAATTTATTAACAAGCAACTGACCTCCACAGCGAAAAGAAGTATAGCCCTTCTTCAAAGAAGGCAGCAAGTGTTCAAGACTAACAGTAGAATAAAGGAAATTGACTCGATGCAAGAAAACACAGCAACTTATATGCACAAGGAATAATCCTTTACAAAATGAAGTGAATAAGGATCCCAGTGCAGTCATAGCCACAGAAATAAGCTAGCTAGAAACAAAATGAGTGCAGGACCTGGTGGTGGTATAGCTGGTTAAGCGTACACACTATAGTATGCAAAGACCCTATTTCAAGTCCCTGGTCCCCATCTGTGTGTGGAGGGGCTTCATGAATGGTGGAACATGTTTGCAGGTGTCTCTCTGTCTCTTTCCCCCTCTATCTCCCCATCCCCCTCTCAATTTCTCTCTGTCTCTATGCAATAATACATAAATAAATAAATATGTTTTTTTAAAATGAATGCCTTGGAAATATCCAGTTCCTGGCATGACACCCCAGGGAGTTTGCAGAGTGGTTTTGTAATGAGCTTATTTGTCAAAATTACAAGTTGGGAAATGTCCTCCCAAAGTTGCAGATCAACACATCACTTCTGCCAGATGCATAACAACATGCTTCTCCACTGTTGAAAGTTTACTCAGCGTGTGCTAAAGCAGGGATCAAAGTGGGCAGGCCTAGCGGCTGGTCTGATGGGACTGGCTGAGGAATTCCATTGAGGATAGGATGAGCTGATGTGGAAAAGCATGAGGTCAGCAGTATGTTCTGGCGCCATCCTGTCTGGGTGGCAGCTCTACAAAGTCAGGTGACAATGCTGGGCCCGCCCTCTTTCCAGCGCCCCAGCCCAGGTCTAGGGGGGACATACATCTAGGAGATCAGAGGCATCTCTTAGGGTGCACCCTCCCCCTGTGAGGCCTTCCCCCAGGTGTAGCTCCCTCCAGATGTGCCTTCCCCAGCTCTGCCTATACCATGTCCTACCTATGCCGCCCCTATGGGCACCCCAGGTGTCCCTTTCCTTCAGCTATGCCACCCCACAGTCACGGTTTCCCCTAAATACCTGCTGCCTGCCCCCAAGCATACTCCTCCCACATGTGTCTTCCTCCCTCCCTCCAGGTGTGCCCTGCCCAGACTCTTGGATCCTCCACCTTCTTTCAGTCTCCACTCCTCTTTACCCAACTGTTCCTCTTGCTGCTCTGCTGAAAATGTGACCTTCTCAGGAGTCAGGCAGTAGTGCAGCGCGTTAATGGCTTGAAGCGTGAGGATCCCGGTTTGAGTCCCCGGCTCCCCACCTGCAGGGGAGTCGCTTCATAAGCAGTGAAGCAGGTCTGCAGGTGTCTGTCTTTCTCTCCCCCCTCTGTCTTCCCCTCCTCTCTCCATTTCTGTCTTATCCAACAACGACATCAATAACAACAACAATAATAACCAGAACAATAAAAAAAACAAGGGCAACAAAAGGGAATAAATAAATATTAAATTTTTTTTAAAAAAATGTCACGTTCTCCTTCCTTCCCCCCCTCCCCTCATGTTCCCTCTTGCACAGAGCCTGAAACCCCTTTTTTATTTTGCTTACTGTGCACCACCCCCAAGCACTATAGAGCACTCTTTAAAGGCATGGTACACTTTGCTCCACACCAGCATCTGACAAGGAATAAACTCTCAGGCTAGAGAGAGAAAGAGAGAGAGAGAGAGAGAGAGGATGTTGACTTATCCATCATTCTCCCCAGACTTTGAACCCTAGCTTTCCTCATCAGGACCTGCACACAGTAGGGGCCTGTTTAAATGTGGGCTGAACTCAGTGGCCCTCTGCTTTTGATTCTTAGGGACAAGGAAGATTCTCCCATAGATTGGGGGGGGGGGACAGTTCTGTGACCCTGGAGCAGCATTTCACTGGAGGTGACCTGAGCATTATAACATGTTCACTCTACCAGGTGTGCCACCACTCAGCCCCCATACTCATTTTATAATTAATTTTTAACCCATTTATAACTTGGACACACAGCTCTTCACATGTTTAGCCTCCGAGACCCTTTCATTTTAAAATCACCAGTGCAGGCACCCCTCTCCCTTCCCACTCTCTGTTCACACCATATCTCCCCCCAAATCTGTTTCGACCTTCAGAGTCACTGGCTGACCTTCAGAGGACTCTGGTTCATTGATCGCAGCATTTCCCTCACCCATCAGCATTTTCTGATCCAACTGAGGTTCTGAAATTCATTGCTGCTCTTTGCTTTTCATAGAAAAAAATCAGGGCATATGGCCAGCCTCTGACCAACTCAAAGACCTCTTTCTTTCTTTCTTTCTTTCTTTCTTTCTTTCTTTCTTTCTTCCTTCCTTCCTTCCTTCCTTCCTTCCTTCCTTTTATTGGGGCTAGTTTGTTTGTTTGTCTTTATTTCGAGTATCGCAATACTGCTGGGAGAGAGACTAGACCAGTAGGGCAGAGTGCCCCTACTCATCAGCACTAATCTCAGCTCAGGCTGCTCACACTTCCTCAGACCGACTGCCTGTCCTCTGTCCGCCTCAGAAGGTAATCGCACCTTGTTTAGAGAGAGAAAAAGTCAAGATGCTAGGTCTGTCATCTTGTACCCGCGTGGAACACAGCTGAAGATAACGGTGGGTGGTACGCCCTGTTAGGCACACAGTACTAAGAGCAAGGACCTGCATGAGGATCTGGGTTCAAGTCCCCGGATTCCTACTTGGATACAAGTGGTGAAGCAGGTCTGCAGGTGTCTGTCTCTTCCCCTCCCTCTCTATCTTTCCCTCCTCTCTCATTTTCTCTCTTTCGATCCAATAAAATTTAAAAAAAAAAAAAAAAAACGGCCGCCAGGAGCAGTGGATTGGTAGTGCTGGCACGAAGCCCCAGCAAGAACACTTCAGGACAGAGAAGAAAGTGCTTGCCGGTGGCAGGGCTGTATTTGCTGGCCTCTGAACTTCTGCCTTCAGTTGGGTTTAGCCTCTAGAGAGTCCTAGAAAGAGGCACAGGAAGCACGGGAAGGCCTGGTAGTTATGCTCCTGGCTCCCCCTCGTGGCCAAGTCTGTCTTCTCCACATCCCCCTTTTCTGCATGTGGGAAAGGACCGGACCCCTCAGGGTTTTAGAGTTGTAGCCACTTTGTTATCTCTGGCCTCAGGTACCACCCACAGGACAGCAGCACCCCATTCCTTCCCTCTCTTTCTCGTCTCTCAAATGCAGACCCTGGAGTTCCTCTGAGCCTGGGGCAATGCCTCCCTACCCCATCTCAGGGCCAGCAAGGAGACGGTTTTCAGCAAGGCCTATTGCTGGTTTTAAGCCTTTTTAAAATGGAACTGTGATGATGGTCAGTGGACATGTATTTTTAATGAATTGTGACAAAAAATGAACATCCCTAACCACTGTTGAAGTATGCAGGTGAGTGGTATCCACATTGGTGTTGAACCCTCACCATCCATTTTCCACTTCCAGAACTTTCTCACCTCCCTAGGCTGCAGCTCTCTTCCCATTAGACACTAACTCTCAGCCTTGGAAACAGTGTTGTAGTCCATTCAACAGACTTTCACTCCTGAGGCTCACAGGTCCCAGGTACAGTCCCTTGCCAGAATTGAATAATAGTTTAGAAACTTGACTTTTTGTTTTTATTTTAATTTTCACTGCCACCTGGGTTCCCTGGGGCTTGGCATCTGCAAAGTTCATCACTTATTTTCTTTGATAGGACAGAGAGAAAGTGAGAGGGGAGAAGAAGAGAAAGAGAGAGAGAGAGAGAGACCTGAAGCTTTCTCCCTGCATGTGGGGAGTAGGGACTTGAACACAGATCCCTTAAGCATGGTAACATATCCACTCAACTGGGTGCATGCGGCCACCTAGCCCCTGGAAACTGAACTAAAAATATTATTTATTTATATAATGAGAGGGACCAGAGCACTCCTCAATCATAGACAATGCCGAGAATCAAACCCTGAGCCCTGTGTATGCAAGAAATGGACTATACTCACTGAAGCACTCTCCCAGAGCTAGCTTGAAATTGATTTTAAAAAATACTATTGGGGAGGGGTAGATAGCATAATGGTTATTCAAAGAGACTCTCCTGCCTGGGGCTCCAAAGTCCCAGGTTCAATCCCCCATACTTCCTGAGAGGTTCTCAGTGAGGAAGGTGGGGAGACTTCAGATACTCATGTGAAGCTGGTCTGCAGGTGTCTGTCTTTCTCTCTCCCTCTCTGTCTCCCCATCCTCTCTCAATTTCTCTTTGTTCTATCTAATAAAAGAAAAAAAAAATTAAAAAGAAAAAAAAAAGGAAAAAATGGCTGAGCCCCAGCAACAACTCTGGTGGCAATTAAAAAAAAAAAAAAAAGACTAACTCTAGTCTACAGCACAGCACTCTAAACACACCTGGTCCCATCTGATCTAGGAAGACTAGCTCTTATTTTACTTGTCTGAAGGCCTTAATCTCCAAAGATGATGGTATTAATAGAAGGGGGTCTTTAGGATTATGGGATGAGGATGGGACTCTCATGAAAGGAATTAGTATCCTTACAAAGAGACCTCACTGAACAGTGTGGCCCCTTCTACTATGTGTGGACACAGAAATGTGTCACCCAGAATAAGGTCCTCATTCAGCCCTGTGAAAGTCCTGAACTTTGCACCTCAGTCTCTAGACTATGAAAAATCATTTTCTGTTGTTTATAAGATACCCAGCAGCCCAGAGAGCTAGGAAGAAGGTATAATACTTGACTGGCATGAATGAGGTCCTGAGTTCAATCATCAGGGTGACACACTGGTCCTCTCCCTCTTGACCTTTTGTTAGTAAGAAAGAATGAACACTTTTTTTTTTTTAAGTTTCCAGTCTTTGGTGATCTAGGGTATAAAAATAATTGCAAATATTTGCTTAACCATTATGGTATCTCCCCAACAGGCTAAACTTTTTTTTTTTTTCCTTTTACCAGAGTACTGCTTGCCTCTGACTTCTGCCAGTGTGGGGATTGAACCTGAGATCTTTGGCACCTCAGGGATGAAAGTCTTTTGCATAATAATTGTAAATATTTGTACCAGAGCTTTAGGGGATCTATAAATTCTAAGCTTAACCCCTCTCCATTTCTAATGTTTGCATGGCCTTGAGGGATTTTAAGCTTTTCACTAACTCTCTCTCATGATCCACACATACTCAACCCTAAACTGTGAATCATTACCCAATATTTCTTTGTGTAGTGTTATGGCATGAAAGAGAAATTTCACTGAGAGTTGAGGCCCAGATTGTGTAGTGTTATGGCATGAAAGAGAAATTTCACTGAGAGTTGAGGCCCAGATTGTGTAGTGTTATGGCATGAAAGGGAAATTTCACTGAGAGTTGAGGCCCAGATTGTGTAGTGTTATGGCATGAAAGGGAAATTTCACTGAGAGTTGAGGCCCAGATTGTGTAGTGTTATGGCATGAAAGGGAAATTTCACTGAGAGTTGAGGCCCAGATTGTGTAGTGTTATGGCATGAAAGGGAAATTTCACTGAGAGTTGAGGCCCAGATTGTGTAGTGTTATGGCATGAAAGAGAAATTTCACTGAGAGTTGAGGCCCAGAAAATGTTATAGCGTGAGCTACTCTGGGTCTGGTGTGAAGAAACTCTGGTTTTCTCTGTCTTTTCTTCTCCAATTTCCAGTTTCATCAGCATTGTGCTGTAGCAGGCCAAATGGGCTACAGCAGATTATAAACTCACCTGTTCGCTAGTTTAAGAGGAAGGTTGAAGAAAAACGGGTGGAACGGTGGCTTCCCACCGGGAAACAGCTCTAAGGGTGACACTTCACAGTGCAAATAGCTCCTGTCGTTATGGTAGCAGTGTGGGGAGGGCTCACTTTGCATTACAACAGGAACCCTCAGCAGTTGAACAAAAGGGAACACCAGCCCCAGGTCAGAAAAGCAAGTTCAGTCGCTCACTTTGATTTCCTAGAGGCCATAGACCCTGTCAGGTTAATGTTTCCCCTGCAGTGTACACAGGGCACCTGAGTTCCCAGAGGACATGCTGATTACCCTTAAACAACAGAAAGACAGTCATCTCTGCAGCCATCGGTCACCCATGGTCCATGTGGCCCTGAGCCAGGAAACCCCTTCACTGAGGGCTGTGCAAGCCCCTGCTACCCTCCAGCCACATAGATACCATGTGGGGATCTGGGGAGCACAGATGCCCCCTGCCCCAGGCCTCAAAGAGCTACAGTTGAGAGAAGGATAGTGATATCACAGGGTGTTCTGTGCTATGCATTTGGGAATTTACAAGGGAGGAAGGTTGGGGAAAGTTCCCCAAAAGAGTGAAGCTTGAAGCCTTGTGTATCCAGGAGCCAGAGGGATATGTTCCTTGAGCCATCGCACTACACTGGGAAGAATTATGGCACTGGGGCAAATTCTAATATTAATAATGTGTTTCTTTATCTATCTGTCTGTCTGTCTATCTATCTATCTATCGCAGTGGGGAAACATGGCCGGGGAGTGGTGAAATCAAGTGTCCACAAGGTCCACGCTTTGCAAAAATAAACAAGCAAAGAAATAATGCAGATGAATTAGACGAGATGAACAGTCATTCTCTGCACGACCGACAGAGCTGGCAGAGGCATGTTCCTGACTCCCCAGAGGGCATCATCAAGCAGTGTGGGATGAAGCGTTGGCTTCTGGGGCCAGGTGGTGGAGCACCTGGTTAAGTGCGCACATTATAGTGAGCAAGGACCTAGGTTCAAGTCCCTGGTACCTGTCTGTAGGAGGGAAGTGGAGCAGGTCACCCCACCATGACAAACAGGATTTAGGCCATTTGAAGTGCTTGCTGAGTGCAAATAGAATTCAGAATGGCAGCCTGGAGAGACAGCATAATGGTTCTGCAAAAGACTATCATGTCTGAGGCTCTGAGGTTCCAGGTTTAATCCTTAGCACCACCATAAACCAGAGCTGAGCAGAGCTCTGATCTCTTAGTCTATCCTTTCCTCTGTATCTCTGTTCATTAAAATAAAAAATAAGGAAATATACATATATATATATATATATATATATATATTTAAAAAAAGATTTCAGAAAAGCTTTTGGAAGAATGCAGCTATCATGGTCCAGGAGGTGGCACAGTGGCTATGGCACTGGACTCTAAAGCAGGAGGTCCTGAGTTCAATCCCTGGCAGCACATGTACCAGAGTGATGTCTGGTTCTTTCCCTCTCTCCTCCTATCTTTCTCATTAATAAATAAATAAAATCTTTAAAAAGAAAAAAAAAAAGGAATGCAGCTATCAACACCAGCTGGGGCCACATGACCAATGACAGGAGCCAGGACAGAATTTGTCAAGAGTAATTTTCCTTCATGTGTAACAAAGAGGTGTGTGCATATATGAGCATATGTGTATGTGACCTTTTCCTTCTCTCACTCCCTTATCATGTAGCCATAAGATTAATGGACTTTTTTTTTTCCACCAGAGTTATTACTGGGCTTGGCACTTACATGATGATTCCAGAGTTCCCAGTGGCTACTTTATTGTTCTTCTTCTTCTTCTTTTTTTTTTTTTAAAGAGAAACAGGACTAGAGAATGGAAGAGAAAGAGAGAAACATGCAGCACTATTCTGCTGCTCCTGAAGCTCCCCCCCTCCCTCAGCAAGTGGGGACCAGAGGCTTGAATCTGGGTCCTTGCACAGATGGATGCCACCCAGCTCCCAACTTTGTCTGATCACATTTAAGCATTGCTAGTGCTAAATCACAGTCTATAATACGGGATATCAAAAGTAAACACCGCTTGATGGTTGTGGGAGGCAGTGTGTTCTAACAGATTTATCAGGCATCCTCTAACAAAATGTACAGGCCACCAAGGTGACAGGAGCGGACTTGTGAGGGCCAATCCTACTGGTCATTTTGTCTTAGCCATGAAGTACCCAGGTCTATGTCCAAGCATTCGTTGAGGTGTTTGTGCGAAGGTGTCTCTGCATTATATATATATGAAACACTGACAAAATCATAGGATAAGAGGGGTACAACTCCACACAATTCTCACCATCAGAAGCCCGTATCCCATCTCCTCCCTTGATAGCTTTGCTATTCTTTATCCCTCTGGGAGTATGGACCCAAGGTGATTGTGGGGTGCAGAAGGTGGAAGGTCTGGCTTCTGTAATTGCTTCCCCGCTGAACATGGACGTTGACAGTTGATCCATAAAATTTTTTTTAAAGGGAAGGCAAAAAAAAAAAAAAGATTAAAAAAAAATGAAGGCAACTTTAAACATTTTTGAAAGTCCTACTGTTAAGTGAATACACAGTTTAATGTTTCACTTTGGAGAGGGAAGGAAAATACAGATAAGTTAGGTATTAAGTCTTGGGTCTTGACATTAAAAAACAAAAAGCTACACTTGTTTATTAAAGAAAAAAAAAGATTCATTTACAGGCTGGAGAGAAAGTTCACTTGGGAAGTTGTCAAGTCTGTCATGAAGAGATGTAGGTTTGAGCCTGGTTCCCACAGCACAGCAGGAAGCTTTGTACTCTGTCTCTGTCTCTCTATCTCTCTCTGTCTCTCTCTGTCTCTGTCTCTCTCTGTGTCTGTCTCTCTGTCTCTCTCTGTCTCTGTCTGTCTCTCTCTGTCTCTGTCTCTCTGTCTCTGTTTCTCTCTCTCTCTTTCTCTCCCTCTCTCTGTCTCTGTCTCTGTCTCTCTCTGTGTGTGTCTTTCTCCTATCTGAAAAATTTGGCTGGAGCAGTGATGCCCTGCAGGACCCCCTCCCCCAAGCACACACAATAAATTTTTTTTTATTTAGTATGACGAGAGAGAGACAGGCTGGATCAGCGCAGCACTCACATTAGCCAGTGTTGAGGATTGAACCTACCAACCTCAGGGGCTCCTGGCCTGCAAGTTGGTTTTCTAACAGGTTGAGCTATCTCCTGACCCACTTGTTTCTTCTTCTTTTTTAGTAAATACAATAGTTTGTACATGCATAACATTTGCTAGTTTTCTTTCTTTCTTTCTTTCTTTCTTTCTTTCTTTCTTTCTTTCTTTTGCCTCCAGGATTATCTCTGGGGCTAGGTGCTCCACTGCTCCTGGAGGCTACATTTTCCATTTTGTTGCCCCTGTTGTTGTCGTTATTGTTGCCATTGATGTTGTTGTTGTTGGATAGGGCAGAGAGAAATGGAGAGAGGAGGGAAAGACAGAGAGAGGGAGAGAAAGACAGACACCTGCAGACCTGCTTTACCGCTTGTGAAGCCATCCTCCCTGCAGGTGGGGAGCCAGGGGCTCGAACCCGGATCCTTATGCGGGTCCTTGCGCTTTGCACCACGTGCGCTTAACCCGCTGCGCTACCGCCCGACCCCCTCAGTTGTTTCTTCTTTAAGCGTGGGAGGGTCAAGTGGCTGCACATCTGACTGAGTGCACACATTACGGTGCATAAGGATCTAGGACCAGGCACCCGGTCCCCCACCTGCAGGAGAGAAGCCTCATGAGTGCTAAAGCAGGGCTGCAGGTCCATCTCTCTCTCTCTCTCTCTCTCTCTCTCTCTCTCGCCCTCCCTATCTCCCCCTTCCCTCTCAAGTTTTCTTTGTCACTATCTAAAATAAACTAATTAATTAATTAATTAATTAATTAATTAAAAAAGGAGAACGGGGACTTGGCACATGAGTGAGTTGGTAACATGACTGAGTGAAGTCACCAGGATTGAAAACAGTTTCCTCTGAGCCATGCAGCCTGGCAGGCGCACATACGCAGGGGCGCTTAGGACCTTTCGAAGCCCTGTGAACTCTGCAAGGATCATGGCAGAGTCAGTCCTCCCCGGAGGATGAGCGCAGCCTCACCCAGCGCAGAGGCCCGCGTCCCCGGGATGTGAGCGCAGGCCCGCCCCGCCGCGCCCCTCCCTCGCTCCCTCCCTCGCTCGGCCTTGGGCTGGGCTGCGCTGGGCTGCGGGCTCCCACCTCCCGGCCGTCGGCTCTGCAGGTCCCTCCAGGCCCTCGCCGCCCCAGTCCCTCCGCGCTTGGTGAGTCCCCGCGGGTCTCCGAACACCGAGGGCAGAATGCCCTCTCCTCTGGGGGCTCCTGCGCGCCGGCTTCCCGGCTGGGAAGGCTCAGGGCGCTCTGCTGGCCGCGGGGACGCGGGGCCGGGTCTGGGGGCGCCTTGGAGCCGCCCATGGGGCCTGGCGCACAGGAAAGAGAACCAGAGAACCCCGCTTCTTGTCATGGACTCTGGCTTCCAGACGGTCCCCACTACGTGGTGCTTGGTGGTGGGGGGGCGGTCTACCCAGAGCCAGCACCCCCTCGGCCCCTCCTGGAGAGTCAGGGGACAGGGACGCCCCTAGATGCAGACTGGGGGAGCCTAAGAGGAGTGGGCTCTGGAACCTGGCGACTTCGGACAGGTATCTTGGCTCGGGTCCGTGTCTTGGGCTGAGGCTGGAGAGGTGATGATTAGAGACCCCTGGCTGCCAAGGTTGCTTGGGGACCTCCGGAGCCCGTGCACCCCCGTCTGGGCCTCAGCGGCCCTGGTGCCTGGCTGCTGGGGCCCTTCCTGCACTGACTGGGGTCAGACATTCGCTCTGAAAGGTCCTTTTCAGAGACAAGGGACCTGAGGCTTGGGGTGAGGGACGGATTTCCCAGGGGTGAGAACGGGTCTGCAGGTTCTGGGGGTCCAGGTGACCCCAGTATCCAGGATCGTGGAAAAGACAGAGGACAGAAAAGACCTCTGCTTGGTACCCTCTAAGGGCAGCTGGAGGAACCTGGTTTCTGAATGAAAGCTGAATGCTGGTCACCTGGGCTGAGTCTGGGTCCCTTCCCAGAGCCCCGGGGGACTATCCCTTTAGCCCAAGTGGCCCAGGACTGTCCCTCTCCACTGGGGCAGTCAACAGCCTGGGTCCTGGGGGAGGAGGCCAGATCCCACCAATGCCTTGGCGACCCCACAATGTCCCCAGACACCCAAGAAATAGCACCAAATGGGAAAGGAGGTGGCGGCCCCCACCCTCGTGGGCTCTGTGGTCTCCTTCCTGCTTCTCACCCATCGCCACACCTGGTATTTCTGGGTCAAAGACCAAGGCTGGCTGAGCTGTCACAACAGTCCTTCTACCTTCCTGCTTCCAAAGAGGTCTTTTTTGCACCCCTTAAATTTCCTCACAAGCAGTACATTGTATTCAGTGCAGAACAACAGTAGCAAAACCCGTTCTGGTAAGAAAAAGATAAGGACAGGCCATCAGAAAAAAGCTCCCAATCCATAAAGTTCTAGCCAGCCATTCAGTATTCCTTTGTAGATCCCTTCACACATACGCGCACACACACACACACACACACACACACACACATCCTTCAGCCCTGCTATCTGTTGAGAGTGTTTGGGATTATCTATCCATCCCTGTGGATGAAGCAGAAAGTATGTTACGATTTCTTAACAGTTGCCTGGTTTACACCAGTGTGAATGTATCATACTCATATATTGATATGCTTGTCCAAACACAATTAAGAAGTGAAATTGCTCAGTTCAAGAGAAAAAAGAACCATTGTGAGGGTTTGGCATATTTATTGCCACGTATTCCTCTAGAAAGTTTGCACCAACTTATTTTTCCAGCCATGGCAAAAGAGGCCTGTCCATTTCCTCATAATGTGGGCTGATTAAATTGTCTTAACGAGCTACCTTTTGTGTGTGGTTCAGCACTTCTTTGATTACTTGTGATTTGAACATATTTTCACCCACCTTTTGGCAATCAGTGTTTTCCCCTTCGGCAAATTGCTTCAGACACATGTGAAAGCTTCATGGATGGAGTATCTATCATATAGTTCATGTGATATTTAGTGTGAGACTTTTTAAAGCCCAATACTTGTCAGTGTCTAACTTTACATCAGGCTCAACCTGACGCTGTTGACTGGCTACGGAAGAGGGGCAAACGCTAGAAGAAGAAATTTTTCTAATATTCAGTGTTAAACCCATTAAGCTGTATTTTGGAGTAAAAATGTGAACTAAGGATCTAGATATATTTATTCCTGTATTCAAACGCATAAATCACTCCCTGCCCCCCCCCCCCCATTGCTGAGGCTTCATTGCTCCAGGCTGACTTTTTCAAGGGGAAGGGGAGAGGAAAAAAAGACTACAGCACCAAAGCTTCTTCCAGTGTGTTGAGGGCGTCAGACTTGAAGCTAGGTTGTGAGCATAGCAAAGCAGGCATGCTATCCAAGTGAGCTATTTTGCCATTCTTCTTACATGACTTTTAAAAAAAAATGCCCTGCGTCAGTGTTACCTGTGGTGGTTAAGTAATTAATTTCTCAATGTGAGAGAGACACTAGAAATACTCCACTGCTGTGGCATAAGCGGTGCGGGAGATCAACCCTGGGACCTCATGCATGCAAGTCCTGTGCTCTACCATAGAGCTGTCTCCCTGGCCACTACATGTCTGTCGCTGGTTTTAAGTTTGCAGGTAAGTTAAGCAGAGAGGACAGAGTTCCCTCGCACCCCCACAGCTCCCTGCCCACTTTCCTCTCGATACATTTTTTTATTCCTGCCAAGTGGACAGTGCTAGCTAAAGTCAATACGCATGAATCAACAGCATTAACTAAAGTTCACAAGACTTAACTTTGTGTTGTATACTGTGTGTGATTTCTGTCTTTCTTTCTTTCTTTCTTTTTTTTTTAGATCATTGAGGTAACTTTGGTTTACATGGCTGTATGTTTTAGAGGTCCAGTATCATACCTCTTCACAGTATGTGTTACCACCCCAGTACTAGTCTCCCTCCTGGGTGAATGTAGAATGACCAGTTCTTCTTCTAGCGTTTGCCCTTCTTCCGTAGCCAGTCAACAGCATCAGGTTGAGCCTGATGTCAAGTTTCGAGACCTCCTTTGAATCTGGAGAGGTGGCAGTCGTTGACTATGTGGGTCATAGTCTGTCTGGAGCCGCAGGGGCAGTTCGGGTCGTCTCTGGCTCCCCAGCGATGGAACATAGCAGCGCACCGGCCATGGCCTGTTCCATAGCGATGGAGGAGGGCCCGATCATAACGTGCTAGATCAAAGCCGGGTGGACGCTTGCAGGGGTCTGTGATGAGGTGTTTGTTCTTTACCTCAGCTGACTGCCAGCTCTGTTTCCAAGAGACTGGAACAGAGAAGTTCAGTGTAGGCGTAGGGGACCAGATTGGGTGACGAGACGTCAAGCGTTGGACAGGGTGGGCGAAGATATCCGCGAATATTGGCAGGTCCGGTCGAGCGTAGACGTGGGAAATGAACTTAGATGATGCCGCGTCCCAACGAGTGGTGGTATATCTACTATATATTAAAAACTCCCCTGCGACCCATCTGTTCACCCCTCCCTCCCTACTCCTTAGCCTCCAGCAACCACTGAACTTTTCACTGTCTCTATATGTCCATATATTTCTGTATCTCACTGTCTCTGTGTTTCCAAAATGTCATACCACTGAAATCGAGTATGTATGTACACATGGGTATATTCTAACCTGTTCAGTCTGGCTTCTTTCACTTCGTGACCTGTATGTAAGATTCTTCCATGCCTCTTTGGCTTGACAACCTTTTTCATTCTTAACAAATTACTGTCTTTATTTATGAATAGAAACAGCTAGAAATTTGAGAGGAGGGGAAGTTAGAGAGGGAGAGAGACAAGAGACACCTGCAGCCCTGCTTCACCACTTGCGAAGCTTTCCCCCTGCCGGTGAGGATTAGGGGGGCTCAGACCTGGGTCCTTGTGTACTATAACTCACGCTTAGCCAGGGGCGTCACCACCCAGCTTCTTCTGTTCATTCTTCTAATACTGCCTTTTGCAGAATGATTTCAAAATGTATTTTTAAATGTTGTATTTATTTGACAAATAACTACAGAGACAAAGAGAAACCAGAACACTCAGGAAAAACCTAGGAGCCTCAGGCAGGAGAGACTTTTTACACAGCCATTATGCTGTGTCCACACCCCTGATTTTCAAATGCAAACCAAGTCCAATTTATCACTTTTTATTTTTCATGGACTGCATTTTTGCTGTGGTATCTAAATCTTTTCTAGGAGTTTTGCAGTTCTGTACTTTATGATTAGATTTACCAGATACGTTTTTAGGTTTTGGGTTTTTTTTTCCGTATTGGTTTCAGTTGTTCAAGAACCACTTATTTTAACGTCTATCCTTTTGCCATTGCTATTTGTCAAAGATTAGTCGGCTACATTTGTATATATTAAAATATGTTTGACTGTATTAAAACTGGAAAGAACTGACATCATCACAAAAATTGAGTCTCCTCTATGTATATGGAAGATCTCTTCACTAACTTAGGCTTTATTTGGTTTCTGTCATCAGAATTTTGTGACTCTCCTCACACAGATCTATGTATTTTGTTCTATTTATTTATACCTAAATAATGACATCTATGGTTCTACTGTAAGTGTGTAGTGTTTTAAATCTCAGATTCCATGGCCCCCCCTTTTTCCCAGTATGTAAAAAGTGATTGGCTCTTTTTAAAAAATATATATATAATATATATATTATTTATTTTTAATGACAGAAAGATAGATGCACACAGAGCTACCAGAGCACGGCTCAGCTCTGGCTTCTGGTGAAGCTGGGGATTGAACCTGAGACTTTGGGGCATGGAAGTCTTTTGCATAATCACTAAGCTATCTTCCTAAGCTGCACTTAGCTCTTGTATGTTAACTTTGTATCCTGTAGCCTTTCCATGATTACTTATTAGTTCTGTTGTTTGTTGTTGATTCTTTGACATTTTCTGCATGGACAATTATGTCATTTCTGAACAAGGAGACTAAAATGTCCTTTCCCAGCCTGCTTTTCTGTTCTTATCTCAGTGTAAGTAGAATTCCCAGTGGGGTGTTGGGTAAGAGTGATAAGAAGAGATGCCATTGCCATTTTGCTGGTCTCAGTGCAGTTCCTAGCTTGTCACCATTGAGTCGGAGTGTTCTGATCATAGCGCTCCACCGTATTTTGATTTACTTTTATAATTCATTTGTGACGTTGCGTGATTTCTCAGTAAAATCAGCAGTGCTTTTATTGAGACGATGTAGTTAGTTCTGCCACCAGGGTTATTACTGGAGCTCAGTCCCTCCATGACTCTGCTGCTCCTGGTGGCCATGTCTTTTCTTTCCTCTAGATAGATGGTGAGGGACAGAAAGAGAGGGGGTAACAGGGAGAGAAAAGCAGAGACACTGCAGACGGGTGCACTATTTGTGACACTCTCCCCTCATCCCCCATAAGTGCTGTCATGTGCTGGCCCAGAGCTCAAACTCAGGTCTTCCGGCATAATAGCAGGTGCCGTCCACCAGGTGAGTCACCACCAGCCCCCCAACACTGCTCTTTCGTGATGTTTTCCTGGTGATTCTAGGGCTATTGGTGTCTTTTCTTGCAGTTCAACCCCCTCCCCGCCCCCCCCCCCCCCCACATTTCTTTTCTGTGAAAGCAGTTGCCATGACTACCATGACTACAGTGTGACTTCACAGGCTGGCCCTGAGACTCTGGATTTAATTTGCTTTCAGTAAATGCACTTTTCACACTAGGCTGATCTTACTCTCTTAGAGAAATGCTTCTTTGTGTCAAGATAAGCCAGTCTTTTTTGGGAAAGACCACATTTTCACTCTGTGTAGCTGTCTACTTCTCTAGCTCTCACCCAAGATGGAAGACAGTAAAAATGGCGAAGGCTAGGTTACATGGATAGGCTCCTGCCTTGTCCACCCCTGTCCCCCGTCCCCTGTCCCCTCCAGCCTTTCCCCTCTAGATGACTGGCACAGCTGTTAGGACTCTCTGCTGCGTGCGGAGCTCTCCCTCTGCAGATTGGCTCATGCTAATCATGGAACATTCTTGCTAGAAAATGCTTATCAGTCCCCTTTGTCTTCTAAGACATCTAATGCCATCATTTATTATCCTAGAAGACTGCTGCTTTGCTTACAAATGCATTGAGAAAGAAGTTAGTGTTCTTTTGTACCTCTATTTTTAAAAAGTTGTTTATTTATTGGGGGGTGTACCCCTATTTCTTATCTAAAGTGAGAAACTAAAGTTAGACCAAGAGATCTTCTTTTTTTGTTTTTATTTTTTTATTTCGGGGATTAATGGTTTTTAGTCAGCAGTAAATGCAGTTGTTGGTACATGTGTACAATTTCTCAGTTTTCTGCATTCTAAGCCCCCCCCCAGGTCCCCTTCCCTATCTTGCACCAGGATCTGAAAGACCCCATCCCCACCCCCAGAGTCCTTGACTTTGCTGCAATACACCAAATCCAATTAAGTTCTGCTTTGTGTTTCCCCTTCTGTTCTTATTTCTCAACTTCTCGATGTGAGTGAGATCATCCCATATCTATCCTTCTCTTTCTGGCTTATCTCACTTATTTTTTCTTTATTGGGGAGATTGATAGTAAAATACAGTAGTTCATACATGTGTGACATTTCTCAGTTTTCCACATAATCTAACCATCTCTAGGTGCTCCTCCGCCATCACATTCTAGGATTTGAACCCTTCCTTCCACTCCCACCCCCAGAGTCTTTTACTTTGGTGGAATATACCAAATCCAGTCCAAGTTCTGCTCTGTTTTCCCTTTTGTTCTTATTTTTCAACTTCTGTCTATGAGTGGGATCATCCCCTAGTCATCCTTCCTTTCTGTCATAAGGATCCCAGTTCGAGCCCCCGGCTCTCTGCAGGGGAGGTCACTTCACAAGCGGTGAAGCAGGTCTGCAGATATCTATCTTTCTCTCATCCCCTCTCTTGACTTCTCCCTGTCCTATCCGGCAATAGCAACAAGGACGACAAAAATGGGTAAATGGCCTCCAGGAGCAGTGGATTAGTAGTGCAAGCACTGAGCCCCAGCGATAACCCTGGAGGCAAAGAAAATACATAGCCAGGTATTGGGAGGTGACCCAGGAAGTCAGCCATTACATTTCCAGCAGATTGGATCCAACTTGACAAGGACATGCAAATACAGAGGAGGAAGTCAATGCAGAGAGTGACCCCCCCATAAGAATGGCACCCTTAAGTCTATCAAAGTATGGAGGTGTAATGAGACACCCCCTCCCTAAGCTTTAGGTGGCCCTGGGATGCCTAGAATGAATGTACATGGGTCCAGGTGGTGGGACAACTTGGTCAAACACAACAAATAGTCATATACGCCTCAGCATCTCCTGGGAATTATAAAGGTCTTCCTATGTGATGTAATGGGTCACCAGAAACACCCACCATCCCTCTCCCAGCAGTCTCAGTCAGTTCTGAAGACTACATGGGCACCTTAATGAGCACCGTATCTCTTGGGCCTAACAGGCCCAATGCTCGGGAGACACAGACAGTATTTCCAAGAATCCTCCCGACACTATAAGCTGGAGGAGTCAGCCAGGCATGCGCCAAAGGGAGGCATAGAAAAGGGGGAGAACGTTTCTTAAACCCTTTTCTGAATGAAAGCTACTCCCTTAGCATGATCATTTGTGGGTGACCCATCACAAAGTCTCCACACGAGACCAGAGGGAGCCAGCCCCTCACGGAGCTACTCCTGACGAAAATGAGTTATCGCAGTGCAGTCAAACAAAATCATCCCTGTCCCACTCAGCCAACCTTTTAATGTTCTGCTCTCCTCCCTATTTTGTGATCAAAGTGAGTCTAAATGTGATCTGTACAGATGTGTGTGTAGAGTGGCATGTTAGGGTTGCCATAACCTGAAGTTATGTCTGTGTACATTTATGTGTGGGAAGAAGAATGTATATGCGTATTGTAATGATCATACATACTCATACCCATAAGGCTTTTGTGCAAGTGTTATCACATGGCATTGTTTTAAATTTGTTTTTCATTTGTATTAATTTATTATTGGATAGACACAGAGGTTGAGAGGGGAGGGGAGATAGGGGGAGAGGCATAAAGAGACACCTGCAGCCCTGCTTCACCACTCATGAAGCTTTCCCCCTGCAGGTGGGGACGATATAATGTCTCAAGTAGGACTAACTTGGGACCAGGGTTGACTGGTGGCGCACCTGGTAGAGTGCATGGGTTTAGCATGATTCCTTTAAGCTGTATCCAGGATGAGAGGAAGGAGATTTTAACAACTGAGTAGTATTCCATCGTGTATATACACATACCACAACTTTTCTAGCCACTCATCAGTCTTTGGGCATCTGGGTTGTTTCCTTCCATGTTTGGATTATTATAAACTGTGCTGCTACGAACATAAGGGTACACTATTCTCTTTGGATGGGTGTATTTGCTTCCTTTGAATATATACCGAGGAGTAGAATTACCTGCTCAAAGGGTAAATCCATTCCTAGCATTCTGAGATATCTCTAGGGTGCTTTCCACACTTTGCATTCCCACTAGCACTCGAGGTCATTTGTAAGTAGAACTCAGATATCATGGCTTTGTAAATGTCTGTAAGAATGGGTAGGAGTACAATCACTTACTTTAGAGCTTTCATTGTCTGTGTGTGTGTGTGTGTGTGTGTGTGGGGGGTAACACAGCCACATTATTTCAAGGTGCTCAAAATTTCCTTATAAATTTTATTTATTTGATTGGGGGGCGTGATCAGAGATAGAGCCCATTCTTTGTATGTATGAGGCTCTGAGTTCAATCCCTGGTACCAGATAAAAGCAAGAGAACTAAAAGAACAAATAGAATACAAAGAAAAGAAAGAAAGAAAGAAAGAAAGAAAGAAAGAAAGAAAGAAAGAAAGAAAAGTGCTTTTATCCTTCTCTAAGTTTGTTTTCTACAAATTTTTTTTATGCATTTTGAATGAATGGCATAGAGTATTCCAAGGAAGGCCGATACCCCCCCACTTAGAACAACTGGGAAAGTGGGGTGCATTTTTTATCTGTAGCTGTCCATCTCCAGACAGGAAGGACCCTCATCTGCAGTGAGGGCCAGAGGAAATGAAACTTGAGAGGAATAGGAGCTTTCAGAGAAAAAGCTAGGGCAATGTCTCTTTTACCGTGCGGGCACTTAGGAACTAGCATATGAGAGCTGGACTGTGGCAGACCTGGTGCAGCCTGCATATTACAGTGTGCAAGTCCCTGCCTGCAAGGAGAATGCTTCATGAATGGAGGAACAGTGTTACAGGTCTCTCTCTCTCTCTTTCTCTCTCTCTTCTCTCCCTCTCTCCTCCTCTGCCTCCCTCCCCCTCTCCTCTCAATTTTTCTCTCTCTATCCAAATATATATATGCCTGACATGTGGAAGAAAAGGAGTGGAGCCTGGGAGTCTTGGCTTGGTTTCAGGCCAGGACTGCTGCGGGGGACAGAGGAACTGGCAGAGGTTTCTCTGGGCACTCAAGAATAAAGTGACAACCTTGCTGCCCCCAGGCTGCTTCTCCAGGTTAGTTGGTGAGTTCCCCAGCTTCAGGAGGAGGGTGGCTGAGTTAAGCCAAGAGTCTCTGAAAAGCAGAACAGAAATCCCTACTGTCCTCAGTGCTATGGAAACAAAAGCGTTGACCAAATTTAAATTTAGAAGTTTTAGAAAACTTAGAGCTAGGAAACAGGATAGATCAGAGGTAAACTAAAGTCTACTAGAACTGCAGCAAAGCATAATCCAAATCAACACAGGACTGGATTAAGGCACTTGCCACTCCTCACTCTATGTTTGCCCAGAATATAATGCTCTCAGTAGAATCTCTTTTATTATTATTTTTTTCCAGAGCACTGCTCAGCTTTGATTTATGGTGGTTCGGGGCATTAAACCTAGGACTTTGGAGCCTCAGGCATAAGAGTCTGCTTGCATAATCATTATGCTATCTACCCTATGACTCTATCTTTTAAATACACAATATATGGTAGTCGACAGAAAAACTCTGAAATATTTGCAAAGATATGAACAATAACAAAGAGAAAAAACAAACAAAAACAGACTAGCAGATTTTCTAGACTCTCAAATTACTCAGTAAGGATATTAACTAACATTAGTGGATTCAAAAAAATAGAGAAGATTGTGTTTTTGTCGTATCTTTATAATTCATATTAAAATAACCCTTGCGGGGGGCAGGCGGTGGTGCACCTGGTTGAGTGCACATGTGACAGTGCGTAAGGACCTGGGTTCAAGCCCCTGGTCCCCGCCTGCAGGGGGAAAGCTTCACAAGTGGTGAAGTAGAACTACAGGTGTCTGTCTCTCTCCTTCTCTATCTCCCTCCCTCTCAATTTCTCTCTGTCTATATCAAATAATAAAATAAAATAAAATAAAATAAAATAAAATAATCCTTTGGACACACTATGACTAAAAACACTATTCAAAATGAATAATTTACTTGGATGCATTTCTCTTTTTTAATATTTATTTATTCCTTTTTGTTGCCCTTGTTGTTTTATTGTTGTAGATATTATTGTTGTTATTGATGTCATTGTTGGATAGGACAGAGAGACATGGAGAGAGGAGGGGAAGACAGAGAGAGGGAGAGAAAGACAGACACCTGCAGACCTGCTTCACCGCCTGTGAAGTGACCCCCCTGCAGGTGGGGAGCCGGGGGCTTGAACCGGGATCCTTATGCTGGTCCTTGTGCTTTGCGCCACATGCGCTTAACCCACTGCGCTACTGCCCAGCTTGGATGGGTTTCATGGCAAACTAGATCTGTCCGAAGGAAGTACTAGTAAACTTCAAGACAATCCGATGGTAACAAACAGAGAAACAAGAAGAGGAAAGAGAAAAAGGAAAGGAACTTAAAACACATATGTCACATAGTTAAATTGCCTAAAATAAAGGCGTTTGGAGTCTCCAAAAGAATGAAAAAGAAGAAAATGTATTTGGTGGTCCAGGAGGTGGCGCAGTGGTAAAGCTTTGGGCTCTCACGCATGAGGTCCTGAGTTTGATCTCTGGCAGCACGTGTGCCAGAGTGATGTCTGCTTCTTTCTCTCTCTTCCTAGCTTTCTCATAAATAAATAAATAAATTATAGACATGTAATTTATATATAAGTTATATATAAATAAAGAAAATGTATTTGAACTGGACATGTAGAAAAAAATGAAAGTAGACCACCACCTAACACTATGCACCAAAATTAACTCAAAATGGACCAAAGAGTAATACACGGGTGAAATAGTTCAGAACCTTAGCATTATAGACGTATTTAGAGACTCCACCCCATGGGCAAGGGAAACAAAACCAAACATGAACAAATGGGACTGTATCAAACTGAAAAGCTGCTACACATCAAAAGAAACTTTCATAAGAATAAACAAGAAACCTAACAAGCGGAGAAAGACATTTGCATACTGTATACCTCAACAAGTGGTTGACAACAACATCTCTAAAGAACTCATACAGCTCAACAAAAAGAAAAAGAACAGCCCGATAAAAAAGTGGGCAGAAGATAGGAATATGTCTATTAAGAAGAGATACACGTGCCCCACAGACATGTGCAGAAATGCTCCAGGTCACTCATCCTTAGAGAAATGCAAATTAAAACCACAATGAGATTCCACCTCACACCTGTGAAAAGGTTTCTAGTCATAAAACAAGAGAAGCTCAGCGTTGGAGAGGATGTGCAGAGAGAGCAACTCTACTATATTTCTGGTGGGATGCAAGTTGGTGCAGCCGTTACGGAGAACAGTGTGGAGAAGCCTTAAAGAAATACAAATGGAAATACCTTAGGATCCAGTGATTCCACTGCTAGGTGCTTACCCAAAAGATACAATACTGATCTGGAGGGACGTAGGCACCCCCATGTTCAGAGTGAATTTATTCACAATAGCAAAAACTTGTAGACAACCAAAATGCCCTTTGACAGATGGCGGGATAAAAGTTTATGGTTTATACACACAGTGGAGTACTACTCGGCAATAAAAAGATGACATTGTGTCTCTAGGGATAAAGTGGATGGAATTAAAGATTATGCGTAGTGAAGCAAGGAAGGAGGTAACGGACAGCTACAGAATGGTTTCACTCCTATGTGGAATAAAGAGAATTGGACAGGCTGATGTGATCAAAGTCACCCTCTATCTAAGACTGTGGGCTGGACATGCTGATGTGATCAAAGTCACCCTCTATCTAAGACTGTGGGAGAACTATAGAGCTATCTCGGGGGGTGGGGGTGGGGCTGCAACCCTACGGTGATGGAAGTGGTGAGGGAAAAAAAGAACTATATTATAGGGAGTCGGGTGGTAGCGCAGCGGGTTAAGCGCATGTGGCACAAAGCTCAAGGATCCCGGTTCGAGCCCCCGGCTCCCCAGTTGCAGGGCAGTTGCTTCACAGGTGGTGAAGCAGGTGTGCAGGTGTCTTTTTCTCCCCCTCTGTCTTCCCCTCCTCTCGCCATTTTTCTCTGTTCCTATCACAACAACCATAATAATAACTACAACAACAATAAAAAGACAACAAGGGCAACAAAAGGGAAAATAAAAATAAAAAAAGAACTATATTATAAACCATTCCAAAAAAAAAAAACAGAAAATGTATTTGAGGAGAAATTGGACATGATTTTTGCGGGAGTGTTGAACTGATAAAATCGGTCACAGTGCTGGGGAGATAACATAGTGGTTATACAGAAAGACTTTCATATCTGAAACTCTGAGGTACCAGGTTCAGACTCCTGCACCACCATAAGCCAGAACTGAGTAGTGTTTCTCTCCTCTCTCTCTCTCGTACATGTGTGCTCTCACATTAAAGTATATTAAATAAAAATTAAGCAAAAGGGAGTCGGGCAGTAGCGCAGCGGGTTAAGCACACGTGACGCGAAGACAAGGACTGGAGAGAAGATCCCGGTTCCAGCCCCGGCTCCCCACCTGCAGGGGAGTCGCTTCCCAGGCGGTGAAGCAGGTCTGCAGGTGTCTGTCTTTCTCTCCCTCACTCTGTCTTCCCCTCCTCTCTCCACTTCTCTCTTTCCTATCCAACAACAATGACATCAACAACAACAATAATAACTACAACAATAAAAAAAACAAGGGCAACAAAGGGAAATAAATAAATATTTTTTAAAAAAATTAAGCAAAAAAGCAAAATAGAGGGCTGGAACTACCACATACTGAGATTAATGAAAAGCTTGAGAAAGTGATGTCCACAAAATGACTAACTAGGCAAAGTCAAGTTCTTGCTCCCTCTTCCCACCATAAAAATCATTGAAAAGCATGTGGAGACTCCTGGAGACTGCCAGGAGCGACTTTCCCGGGACCTCAGGAAACAAGGAAACGGCGGCCGGGACTAGGGAGACAGCAGAGAGCTTGTCAGCCTGAGGCCCCAGGGACCTACACCCAGTCCGTAGCACTTCCACGTGCCAGAGCTGAGTGGTCCTCGACAGCTCATTTTCTCTTTCATAATGAATCAATAGATAAGTAAACGCATTTTTTTTTAAACTTCAATCTGGTGGGGGCCAGCATCGACCAACTCAAGTGAGTTACTTTTCTGATCCTCAGTATTTTAAAGTTCTAAACAATCATCCGTTATCTGGAGATAACAGACCACTGGATATAGTTTACCTCTCCACTAATCCCCTGAAGCATACCCTGGTTGCCTGCACCTTTTGACAATGATGAATACTGTTACTATAAATCCCATGAACATAATTTTGTGGGTTACTCACATATTTTTTCAACTTATTTGGGTAACTACTACGGTGCATAATTGCTGGGTTGTAGGCATGAGTGTGTTTAATTTTATAGGAAACTGCCAAACTGTCTTCCAAAGTGACTATATCATTTTGCATTTCTACTTGCAATGAACAAACAAACAATTCTGTCCCTCCACATCCTCACCAGCATTTAGTGCTGTCAGTGTTTCAGAGTTTGGCCATTGTAATAGGTATGTGTACTGGTAGCTTAGTGTTGGTTTGTGTTGTTTTAGTTATTTTTATTTATTTTGTTTGTTTTATGTTTTACTACCAGACCTTCACTGGACATTGAACCTGTGCGATTCCACCACTCCAAATGGACTGCTTGTTTTGTTTTTATTTTTCCAAATAGAGTGGATAACCCTTTTTCTTTCTTTTTTTTTTTTGAGATAGTGAGATAAAGAGAAGGAAAAGGAGACAAAGAGGTGAGAGACACCTCAGACTGTCATTTGTGTCGTTTGCCTCACATATGCTGCTCCCACGTGCAAGTGTACCCTTTAAGAAGGAGACTGTCTGCTGGGTCCTGTCTGTTTGTTTGTTTAAGGCACCATTGGAGAATAAACTGAGGGTCTTGCACATGTCTCCAAGAAGCTTCTCCAGCCAAGGCTCCAGGACTGGGGAAATAGAGGCTCTATAGAGGAAGTGGGAGGTTCCTGCTGTCTTAGGGTTTAAGAAGGCAATAGATAGTTATTGCTGTAATCACATTATTTGGCAATTGGGTTAACTTTGAGATATCCCTTTGTTAGGATTTGCTGTATCATACACAACATCACCATAATTTATGTCCTTTGACATTATTTGCATATAGCTGTGCCACTGGTTGCTTCTATTCTCCCTGGTCTAAGCTTTTTTTTTTTTAATTTTATTTATTTATTCCCTTTTATTGCCCTTGTTTTTTTGTTGTAGTTATTATTGTTGTTGTCGTTGTTGTTGGATAGGACAGAGAGAGGAGGGGAAGACAGAGAGGAGGAGAGAAAGATAGACACCTGCAGACCTGCTTCACCGCCTGTGAAGCGACTCCCCTGCAGGTGGGGAGCTGGGGTTCGAACCGGGATCCTTATGCCGGTCCTTGTGCTTTGCGCCACCTGCGCTTAACCCACTGCGCTACAGCCCGACTCCCTGGTCTAAGCTTTTAAGAGAATCAACATATCAAAGACTTAGCCTATGGTCTGTGCATTAAAAAGTTTGAGACATTCAATCAATTTTTCCCTTCTCATAATAATTAAATAGTGATTTATATGACTACAGATTAATAGGAGTATACATAAACATCACTCCCACCCAAAAGACTGTGTCCCATCCCACACCCCCTCCCACTCCCCACCCCTACCCCATGAAGCTGAACATCCATCTTCACCCTCAACCCAGGGTTTTTACTTTGGTGCCCTTCTCCAAATTCAGTCAAATCCTGCTTTGAGTTTCCCTCTCTAGAACAGAAGTTTTTAATCTTAGTGACATTCAGCATCTTATTTTCTTTCTCTCATGTTTTGTGCCTCTAGTACTGTATCTAAAACATCACCAGATGCTCAAAGTCACTGAGCCTCCTCGGCTGTCTTTTTTTTTTAATATTTATTTATTTGACAGAGACAGCCAGAAATTGAGAGGGAAGGGGGTGATAGGAAGAGACACAGAGAGAGACAGAGACACCTGCAGCCCTGCTTCACCACTCGCAAAGTTTTCCCCTTGCAGGTGGGGACTGGGGCCAAGAACCCGGGTCCTTGAGCCCTGTATCATGTGCGCTCAGCCAGGTGCGCCACCACCTGTCCCCTCGGCTGTCTTCTCTATGTTGGCATTTCAATCTGTGATGCGTTTTGAGTTAACGTTCTTTAGTCTCATAGTCTGGATAATAATTAAAGAAAAACACAACAAACTGTTTAATCCCCTGTAAATAAGCAAATAAAAGACCATCCACAGAAGTGAAAAAATAGGCAAAAGACTACAAGGTAATTCCGATGCTATATGCATAAAGATAACCAAATGATAGCCAGGCAGCGGCGCACCAGGTTAAGTGCACACACTACAGTGCGCAAAGACCCTGGTGCAAACCCCTGGTCCTCACCTGCAGGGGAAAGCTTCACAAGTGGTGAAATATTGCTACAGGTCTCTCTCTCTTTCTCTCCCTCTTCTATCTGCCACTCCCTTCTCAATTTCTCTCTGTCTTTATAAAACAATACATAAATAACTTTTAAAAGAATTTCAATGTCTTGTATTATCTTTATTGGATAGAATTAGGCAGAAATCGAGAGGGAAGGGGGAGATAGAGAGGAAGAGAGACAGAGAGACACCTGTAGCCCTGCTTCACCACTCAAATCTTTCTCCCTGCAGGTGGGGGCTGGGGGGCTTGAACCCAGGTCTCTGGGCATTGTAATGTGCACTCAACCAGGTACGCCACTATCCCATAAATAAAAAATTTTTTAAAAAGATATCCAAGTGATCTATAAACGAATCGAAGGTGCTCAACTTCACTAGTCACCAAACAAGTGCAGCTTAAAGTCCCTGTGACACAGCCTCCTCTCATAGCAGCAAAGTAGTTAAGGTGAAACAGACCCCATGCCAAGCCGTGGAGCAGGTGGAAACCGGTATGGCCACTTTGGAAAACTGGCAGGATCCGCTCTAGCTGGACCTTGTCCTACCTGTGACCCAGAAACTCTATTCCCAGCTACTTATTCAACAGAAAAGTGTGCATCAATCAGATAGCTCACCTGGGAGGGCCTCTGCTTTGTCATGAGCACAACCCAAGTTCGAACCCCTGGCCTGCAAGGCACCAATATCTGCGTACACATGTCTCTGTACACACGAGAGACGACTTTAATACCCGCCCCCAGGCAGGTATGTCTCAGTAAATGGACACTTTTATTGGGCCAAAGACCAGACGGTGGTGTACCTAGTTGAGTGCACATGTTACAGTGTGAAAGGGCCCAAGTCCAAGCCCCCAGTCCCCACCAGCAGGGGGAGAGCAGTGCTGCCTGCAGGTGTCTCTCTCTTTAAAATATTTTCATTTGTTTATTATTGGATAGATACAGGGAGAAACTGAGAGGAGAGAGGGAAGTAGAGAGAGAAAGAGACAGAGAGACACCTGCAGCCCTACTTCACCACTCATGAAACTTTCCCTCTGTAGTGAGTGGGGAGCTGGGGCTTGAACCCAGGTTCTTGAGCAATGCAATCTGTATGCTTAACCACCTTCTGGCCCCCAGATGTCTCTCTCTCTCTCGCTCTCTTTCCCTATCTTCACCTTCTATCTCAATGTCTCTCTATCACTTTCCAATAAACAAATAAATAAAAAATTTTGAAAGGAAGTTTGGATCATTTAAAAAATAATAAATGAATGAATAAATGGGAAATTTAAAGAAATGCATCAAGTGAGTAATAGGTTTTACAAGAAGGACGGAAACCTTGGAGACATTTGCATCATCATGTGCTATTCCACTTGGCCAGCCCACTGGTGCCCCGTCTCACTTCCTGTTCCCCATCCATCAGTCTGCAGAGCCAGCACCTGGCACACAATCTACTGTCAACCACAGAGCCCCAGAGGAACCCGAGGGACTGGGCAGGGTGGTGAGAGGCTGTGCTGCTGTCCCACTCAGGGCCCGTCCGCTCTAACACTACGGCCTTCTTCCCTCCCCAGGTCCCTCCACCGCTCCTGCTGCCATGAAGATCGCAGTGATTGGGCAAAGCCTATTTGGCCAGGAGGTGTACAGCCACCTGAGAAAGGATGGCCATGAGATCGTAGGCGTGTTCACCGTCCCTGACAAGGATGGGAAAGCTGACCCCCTGGGTGAGTGGAGGTGCTTCAGGGGCAGGAAGACAGGCTGTCGCAGATGGGAGCAGAGCCTTGGGTGGCCTTTGCCAGGGGAGCTAGAAGCATCCACCCTGAGTCCTGCTCAGGTGCCAATTGGGACACACCGGAGACCCCTCACACCTGGCCTGCCGTGTACCCACTCCGGGCTTCTCGGTCCCCAGCAGCCAGGAAGAGTCACTGCAGAGCAGTGTTCTCACATACCAGATTGTCCCTCACCCATCATCTGGGGGGCCTGTCACAGAGGAGGCTATGTCCCACCCCTAGGGAGTTTCAGTTCAGAGCTGTGGAGTAAGGGCTGAGGATTTGCAGATGCAGTGTGAGAAGTCCTGGGGTCTCACTCAGCTGGAACCCCAGCAACATAGCAAGGTGCAGTGCCAGAGGCCCAGATGAGCAGACCCTGCAGGGATCCTCGGAGCCATTAGATGTGAAGGGTGCAGAGTGTGGGCCAGGGACCAAGGAGGGAGGTAGTGTAGGAAGCAGACATTGTGATGCCAGCTAGGCACAGGGGCTGGGTTCATGAGTGTTGGTTATTACGCCAGACCCCCTGCACTGCTTAACGTTGTGGTCTACTTACATAATCATTGTTTTGTCTGAGACCCGCCCTGCCTGCAGGGCATTGGTTTAATCCCACTGGTTAGATGGAAGCTTGCTCTCTCCACCCACTCTCCTATGTATTTCCTGTTCCGACCTGCCACTCCGGCCTTGGAAGATATAAAAATGCAGATCAATAAAAGCAGATTGCATTGCGTTCCCGCTCAGCCACAAGAGTTCCTGGTTCCTCTCCTGCATCGCTGAGTAAGCAGCAGCCTAGTTTGGCTCCGGTGGAATTTTCTCCAACCCGGAGAGCATGTGCCCGGGAAGAAACACCCTGAGGCTAGCCCAGCATCGAGGAGTCATAAATATCCCTAAACTTCCCCAAACTTGGCTTAAGATCCAGCCCAATGCCCAGGTGAACTCATCTGACCCCACCCTACATCCTGCTCCCAGCCTCTAGGTGAGCACTGAGTGCTCAGTGCCTTTGTGTCTGGACTCAGGTCCAGATTGCTTAGGACTGTTATTTGCCCTTGACCTCACAGAAGTTCTTGTCCTGCAGCAGTACTCCCTTGGTCACGCACAGTCACACACAGTCCAGTCAGCACCTTTAATCCCAGGACCTAGAGACCAATCATTCACCAAACTTCACACCAGGTTTGCCAGTGGAGCAGCAGACAGTCCAGGCAGAGCAGTCCCTGAAACCCCACCCTTGGCAGGTGCTGACCACTTCCTCAACCCCTCCCCCCATAGCAGGAAGCATGAGGCCGAGATGGGCCAATCAGCATACTTTGCCATCCTAAACAGTGATTGCTTCAGGATGACCCTATGGTTCAACCTTAGCCAATCAGAATCTTACCTGTCTTTTTTTTTTTTTTTTTGGGTGGCCCAGAGCATCCTGACTGGATGGTGCCCTGGATGACAGGGATAGCCCCGAGACAAGGTGCAAGAAGCACCTTGCTGGGAAGGCACATATGGCTGTGTGGGAGTGGGTGCTGGGACATCCGGTTACTCACCCTCTGCCCCCCAGGACTGGAGGCTGAGAAGGATGGAGTGCGTGTGTTCAAGTTCCCCCGCTGGAGAGCTAAAGGACAGGCTCTGCCTGATGTGGTAGCGAAATACCAGGCTCTGGGGGCCGAGCTCAACGTCCTGCCCTTCTGCAGCCAGTTCATCCCCATGGAGGTCATCAATGCCCCCCGCCACGGCTCCATCATCTACCACCCGAGTCTGCTCCCAAGGCACCGAGGGGCCTCTGCCATCAACTGGTGAGAAAGGGCAAAAACACCCTCTGAATCTACCCAATTCCTCACCCTCCAGAGTTTTTCTCAGAGACTGAGGAATGGGCATCATGCAGGAGCCAGATGGGGCCACACAGGAACCTGGTAGATTTTTATCGGTAATCTAGAATGTTCTGCAGCACCAGTGGTAGGTACTTGTACTCTTAAAGTAAACCTAAGTGAGCATGCCAGCCTGCTTTGGGGTCTCCAGGACATTGAGGGTTAAAGGGCTCATTTGCAGCCACCCAGGAGGGGCACCAATCCAGGGGGTGTTCCTGCTCTGGTTCTCTCAGCACTGCCTTCTACTTGGAAAGAGAAACAGAGTGAAAGGGTCACTGAACAGTATAGTTTGAGATAACAAGAAGGGTTAGGAAGATAATCAACTGGTGACTTCAGTAGGATTCAAGATTTAGATGGGTGGTTAGGGTGGGAAAATGTCTGAGCTTGGAAGAGAGAGAGGGCTAGCTATAGTCAGAGCTGAAATTCAGACTCTCTGACGTCAGGTCATATCTCTTCACTTCCTGAGGCCTCAGTTTCCATTTCTCAAAAAGAAGCATTAAATGTCTGATTTATCTGTTGGGAAGATTAAGTTGGGATGACAGGCACATGCGGCTTTTTGCATAGTGCCTGGTCCAATATTCATGTCACTAAATGCCATCTTCCTTCTCTTGCTCCCTCTTGCCAGAGCAGCTATCCTGGAGGCACAGGGGGTCTGCTGGAGAGTGACAGGGACTCTGGGGACTGGCCCCAAAACATTTTGCTCTGTGACCCTTCCTTGCAGACTTAGGGTTCTGTATATGTCTTCCCAGGACCCTCATTCATGGAGATAAGAAAGGAGGGTTTACCATCTTCTGGGCAGATGATGGTCTGGACACCGGGGACCTTCTGCTGCAGAAAGAATGTGAGGTCCTCCCAGATGACACTGTGAGCACCCTGTACAACCGATTCCTCTTCCCTGAAGGTGTCAAAGGGATGGTAAGTGCCGGAAGCTAACCACGTCACATGTGCTTACAGGGCCTCTCCATCCAAGACCCCCTGTCTACATCGAGTCTGCTACTCTGGAGCTGGTCAGAATCTCCCCCACCAAGTTCCGAGATTGAGCTCTCATCCCAGTGTTTTAAAGAGGCAGGGGAGGGCATATAATGGGTTGTATTAGATGACTCTTACTTACAATGGGTGGACCTAAACTCTAAAAGCCTCAGTCAAAGCCCCCCCCATAGGAATATTTGGAGCTCATTTAATAGAGAAAGTAATGATAGCAATGGGATCAAACATAGACAGATCCAGAGGCTTTCACCATGTTGTTAGGATTGTCTCTCTCCCTCTCTCTCTTGGTGATTCAGCCTTTCTGTTTCACCTGTTTTATCCTCAGGCTGGCTACTTTCAGATGGTTGAAACAATAGTCACTCATTGGTACTTCAAGGCTTACACTCATTGATTCCAGAAGGATTCCCCCCTCTCTGTTTCATACCTAAAAAACAAAACTAGGGAAGGCTCTGATCGGATAGTTCTGAGTCATGTGAGCATCCTGAACCAATCATTGATCAAGATGGTAGTTTACTCTGACTGGCTGATCTCAGTCACGTGCTCCCTACTGAGGCCTAGTCACATGGACAAAGTTTTCTGCCAGAGAGGTGATTCCTAGAGGGGACAGGCAAGAATGACCAGTGTCATTCTTGCCTGACCAGTGTCATTCTTGCCTGTCAGCTGGCAGGCAGGTTCTGTAGGACCTGATTCACAGGGAACAGTGTCTGCAAGGCATTTGAAGGTCCAGCGGGAGGAGGCCAGTCTATGATGCCCAGAGGTAGACACACGTCAATTTGCTAGGCACCTCGTGCAGCAGGCAGGAGTGAGTGATCCAGGCACAGGTCTCACTTGGGAGAGTGTCAGCTATCTGTACAGAGCAGTGAATAACCTTTTTAGCCGTAAGCTCCTGTTTCCTTGCACTATCTTTTGTTTTTCAAGTTGGATCTAACTTTTGTTCCTTTTGTTTTTCCTCTTTGTTCTTTGTGCTCTGCACTGGGTAAAGTAGACCTTTTGGAAGTTTGCTATGAGAGACAGGGAAGGGGGTCACCTTGAAAAACAACTAAAAATGCCCCTCAGGGCTCCACGGCCCCAGACTGTGGCAACTTGTCACATGCTGCTATTAAATGAATTTAAATGCATACTCATTAAAAACGGAGTTCCTTAGTCTCCTAGTCACATTTCAGGTCCCTGGCAATGGCTCATAGCAGACAGCCACTGCATTTGGCTGGGGTGACTCAGAACACGTTTCCTGACATGGAACTTCCACCACGCAGTCCTACTCCAGTTAGATGTCTCTGACACTCTCGGCACCGCTCGTCTTTGCTTCTCTGAGGATGCCCTCCGGCACACACCCCACATACTCATGTGAGCCCTGCGCCCCGACTTTGCTTCTTCTCCTGCTCTGGCTTTGCCTCTACCTCCTTCCTCTTCTGTTCACGAAGAAACTGCTTTCTGCTTCACCTCAGCTCTGCAAACACATCACAAACCTCCAGCTTCACCTTCCACAGAAGACAGAAAGTTCTAGATGAAAACAGAGAGAGCAGGCAGAATAGTTCACCTGGGAAGTGTACCTGCTTCGCCATGTGTGCAACCCAGGTTGGAACCTGGTCATACGCACACACATCGAAGGGGACTCGGGGCTGTGGTGACTTTCCTCCTCCTCCCCCTTCTCTCCCCTTCCTACTCCTCCCCTCCCCCTCCTCTTGCTTCCCTCCATCCCCACCCCCTCATCTTTCTCTTACTCTGAAAAAGTCAACTTGGAGCAGCAATGAGTCCCTGGAAGTGACCAAAGGGAAAAAAGAAAAGAAAGACAGAAAGGGAGAGAGGATGGGCAGGCCATGGAAATGTGTGTATTCTACTGCAAGAAAGACAGAAAGGGAGAGAGGATGGGCAGGCCATGGAAATGTGTGTATTCTACTGCTATAGGACTTTGTAGGTATTAGAATCGTCTGCGATCTCAGAAGGTCTCTAAGGGTCTGCTGTATAATCCCTGTGTGATCTCTTGTAGAGAGTTTTGTGTCCTTGGCACAGACAAGAATCAGGTTCATGGTCATTGTGTCTGCTCAGAAGGCAGATATTTCTTAGGGTCAATAGGCTGCCAGGTTGTCTGGTCAGGGCAGGGCAGGGTCCAAACTCAGAGTGTCCCCCGGGTTTGGGCCAGTAAGTGGTGAGGGGAGCCAGTGCTGCCCTAAGTGTCCACTGGGGGGGGTGGCTGCAGGTGCAGGCCGTGAGGCTGATCGCCCAGGGAAAAGCCCCCAGACACCCCCAGCCTGAAGAAGGAGCCACCTATGAGGGCATTCAGAAGAAGGAGACAGCCAAGGTGAGTGCCCGCCCCACTCCCTCCTGTCCTGAGGCCTGCCTGGGCACAGGTTGGGTGCAGAGTCGGGCATCCTGGGCAGCGTCAGGCTGGGAGGCCAGGCTGCAGTTGCTTAAGGGCAGGAGGGTCTCAAGCTCAGGCAGGGAGCAGGGCCATCATCTCTGCCCCTCTATTTAGGGAGAGCCAGCAGGCGTGAACCTGGGGAAGAACTGGGGTGGAGGGGGAGTGTGAAGGTCCTTTGTGGTGCTAGAAGCCCGTCAGTCTGCAGGTAGGGGAGCCCTGGAGAGAGGGAGGTCTATGGGGTATCTCTGCTCAGGAGTCACAGAACCCTAAGTGGGGGGTCTATGTGAACCCCAAAGAGAAGCTTCTGGGAGTGGTATACACATGCACTGACCCGCACTGATAGGTGGACTCCGCATAGGCCCTTGGCTGTCTTTCTTATTTTCCGTCACCAGGTTTATCTCCAGGGCTTGGTGCCAGCACGACAAATCCACCTCTCCCAGTGGCCAACTTTTGCCTTTTTTTTTTTTTTTTTAATTTTCTTTTCTCTTTTCTATTTGCTAGGACATAGAGAAATGGAAAGGGGAGGGGGAGGGAGAGAGAGAGAAAGATGCCTGCAGTCCTGCTTCTTCACCACTTGTGAAGTGTTCCCCCCCCAACCCCCCTCCCCGGGCAGGTAAGAGAACAGGAGCTCAGACCCAGGTCCTTGCACTTGGTGGCGTGTGCTCAACCAGGTGTGCCACCACCCTCCCCGGCCCTTGGCCAAACCAGTCACTGACAGGTATTCAGCCTGGAATAGAGGCAGGAAATATTAGAACCCAGATTTGGGGCTCCGGGGAGAGACTGGCCCGGTTCAGGGATGCAGACCAGCATCCAGGAGGATCTGGACCGCCTCCTCCACCCACCAGCCAAGAGCCTCAGGGTGCCAGAGGAGATCTGGGTGCAGAGCAATAACTAAGCACTCACACCCTGGCCCTCCCCTGGCCCCTCACCCCCCTGCAGATCAACTGGGCACAGTCTGCGGAGGACATTCACAACTGGATCCGAGGGAATGACAAGGTGCCTGGAGCTTGGACGGAGGCCTGTGGACAGGTGTGTTCATGCGGGCAGGGCTGGGAGTGGCTGGCTGAGACAGGTATATTTAAAATACATTCTTATTTAAGCCAGAGGATTGCTCAGTTCCGGTGTATGGTATTGTTAGGGTTTAAACCTGGGATTTTGGAGCCTCAGGCATAAAAGACTTTTTGCATATCCTTTATGCTATCTTTCTGCCACATGTCTGACTCAAACACCTCTCAGAGACCCCAGGCCCAGCTTTGATCTTGAACTGACCCTGGGATGGGGTATCTCAGGCCAGGGGTGGACAGTGGACAGACCCAGTGCTGGAGATGGGGAACCTCAGGGCTCGAGGACTCTCAGCAGGCCCTGGGGAGGGGCTGGGCGAATGCAGAGGTGGGGGTCACTCAAGGCGGGAGGAGCCTGGTCCTTAGCACCCACCCCAGCCCTCATGAGCTGCTCCAGGATTTGTTTGTGGCCCATGTCACAGAGGCCCTGGCCCCCCTTCCACCCTGCCTAGCCCACCAGAAGTCTGGGTGTCTTCTCATCCACCAGCTTCCATCTTTCTTTCTTTCTTTCTGCAGAAGCTGACATTTTTCAACTCTACACTGAACACAGCAGGCCTGATGCCTGAAGGAGACGCTTTGCCCATCCCGGAAGCCCATCGGCCAGGGGTGGTCACCAAAGCCGGCCTCATCCTCTTTGGGAATGATGACAGAATGGTAACGGTGTTGCTGCTTTGGGTCACCTGTCTGCCCCCAGAACCAAGGCCACACATGCTCCTGTCCAGAGGCTCAACCCCATACTTTGTCCCCAGGCTGCTCTAGAGAGAGCCAGGCCTCAGGTTCCTGCTGGGGTGGGGGGTCTAGGCACAGATCATCTACTGTGGCTGATCCATCCCTGACTTGGAGACAGCCTATCCAGAATGCTGTGAACGTAGGGTCTTGTTTTGGTCTGTCTGAGTGTATGAGCACTCCTGGCTTAGGCCACTAGACTTTTGTCCCTCAGTTTTCTTCTCTTTGAATAAGAAAGCCACAGCTGAGGCCTTTAGAACAGTGCCGGGCACATAACACACTCTGGTTCCCATTAGCAAGCTGTGCACCTCAGACAGCAGCTTATCTCTGTGACCCACCCTGTGCCAGCCCCGATAGAGAGCAGGCTGTCTGCAAGTGGTCTGTTTATCCCCGCAACTGGGGCGGTGGCTCAGAGGGCAAAGCACAGGACTTGTTTATGTATGATCCCAAGCTTGAGCCCAGGTACCACACGTGCCAGAGTCATGCTCTGGTTCTGTCTGTCTCTCTCTAACAAACAAATCAAGTATTTGGGCTGGGGACATGCCAGCAGTAGAGCCCCAGACTTGAATGCCCAAAGTTCCAGAGGTCCCAAGTCCAATGTCTGAGACTGCCATATTCCAGAATGGAGCAGTGCCCTGGTACCTCTCATACTCTCTCGTTATCTCTATTGTTAAAATAGGTCATTTAAGAAATAGGGGAGCAGCCAGTTAGTGGCACACTTGGTTGTGGGCATACAGTAATATGTGTATGCGTGATGTCCTGGACTTGTGCCCTGATACCACATTAATATGTAGGGAGATAGGTGGGGGGGGCAGGTGGTGGTGTACCTGATTAGGGGCCCAGGTTACGTACAATGTGTGAGGACCCACGTTCAAGCCCCTGGTCCCCCACCTGCAAGGAGGAAGCTTCACTAGTGGTAAAGCAGGTCTGCAGGCATTTCTCTGTCTCTCTCCCTCTCTATCTTCCCCTTCCCTCTCAATGTCTCTATGTGAAGTAAACAGCAAAAAAGAGATAGATAGAGAGAAAGATGTAGATATAGACATGGGCTGAGGACTGGGCTGGTTGAGTGTACATATTACTGTGTGCAAAGACTCAAGCCCCTGCAGAGTGGAACAGTGCTGCCTATGTCTCTCTTCTCTCTCTCTCCCTCTCCCTTTCTCTCTGTATCCTACACTTTATTTTTTTTTAATTCTACTGAAAGCAGTGGAGTCATACAGGCACCAAGCCCCATTGAAAAATACTAAGAATATATATATATATGTATATATATTAAAATATGTATATGTGAAAGTATGGAGGTGACAGGGAAGTCTGAACTGTCTCCTCTGTGGCCCTGGAGCAGCAGCCACCCCCTGTGAACTGTCCTCACTCCATCAGTGTCACCTCAGCATTAATCAGAGATCCCCATCTCCCAGTGCTGGGGATTAGAGAGACCTGTGCATGTGCGTGTGCATGTGTGTGTGTGTGTCCCAAAACAGGCCCCTGTGTGGAGTGACTTTCCAGGCCATGGAAAAGCCTTTCTTTTATAGTTGCTGGTGAAGAACATCCAGCTGGAGGATGGAAAGATGATCCCAGCTGCGAACTTCTTCAGGGGAGCAGACAGCAGCGCCCTGGAGCTGACCGAGGCTGAGCAGGCCACCGCGGAGGCTGTGCGGGTAGGTGAGAGCCTCCTCTGGGTGGGGCCTCTTCTAGGGGCAGGTCATGCACTGCACAAGTGTCTTGTGAACCATGCTCACTGGAGCCAGGCTTCACTCCCTCTCTGTGGACATCTGTACCAACCCCAAGTGCCATCCTTTCTGGGGGCTTCCTGATGTCCCTTTGTCCCCCCTTCCTCTGTCACCAGGACCCTGGGATTTGCCCAGCTGGTTCTGACTCCTCTGGGGACTCCTTGGCAACAGTGAATGAATGAAACAGAATTCCCTGGAGTAGTTTGAAGGGTTCAGGTGTCTAATCTATGGTCCTGTAGTGAGACTGTGTGCACAGAACCTTCCAGAAGGAATTCCTGGGACAGAGCATAGGCGCCACAGTCCAGATCCCCCCCATGTACTGCCAGGTGGTGCTTCTGGTTCTGAAACTCAGCACCCTCACCAGAGGGCCAGTCCTCGGTCACTTTCCAGAGCTGTCCACCACGCCCCTCTCCCTGGACGCCATGTTTACGAGCCATGGCATTGGATGGATTTGCAGTCCTTCAGTCACTACTCACACATTCAGCTACTAGTTTAAGAACTGCATCTTGGCCCACTGGCCTGCCTGCTAGGGAGACAGTGGGCACGGCCCCCTCAGCCTTGCCGGCGCTCTCCACACCGGCCCAGGGCCAACACAGAGGGCACAGAGCCAGACGGCCTGCCTTCCCCACCCACACAGCATCCCCCATTGGGCTGTCCCTTCCACACCACAAAACCCACACACCAGTGTCACACTGTGGTCACTCAAACCTAGGAGACAGCTTCAAGGTGAAGTCAGGTGTGTTGGTGGGGGTGGGTGGGTCAGGTCCTCCTGCCACCCCTGAACAGCTGTGAGGTTCCCAGAGAGGTGGAGGTCAAGGTAAGTGTGAGCACTGTGGCTGAGTGGGTGGAGTCCAGCTGCATATCTGGCTCTCACCTGTGTCCCTGGAGCCCCATCTCATCTGGGCTCCCGCATCTCACCTGGCCTGCCTCTGCCCCCTTGGCCGTGGCTCACCACACATCCACCTTTCAGAGCGCCTGGAAGCGGATTCTCCCTAATGTCCCCGAGGTGGAGGATGCCACCGACTTCTTCAAATCAGGGGCCGCGTCCGTGGATGTGGTGAGGTGAGATCCTAAGAGGACAGGCGTCCGTGGCCATGACACACGCCACCTCAAAATGGAGTGAGAGGAAACAAACACTTTTCATGCTCATGGATCAAGAAGGTCTGGGCTCTGTGAAGACCCCCACCCCATTTCCATAGGATACCCTGCTATATATACCCCACCCCATATCCACAGGATACCCTGCTATATACACCCCACCCCATATCCACAGGATACCCTGCTATATATACCCCACCCCATATCCACAGGATACCCTGCTATATATACCCCACCCCCATATCCACAGGATACCCCGCTATATATACCCCACCCCATATCCACAGGATACCCCGCTATAAATACCCCACCCCATATCCACAGGATACCCCGCTATATATACCCCACCCCATATCACAGGATACCCCGTTATATATACCCCACCCCATATCCACAGGATACCCCGCTATATATACCCCACCCCATATCCACAGGATACCCCGCTATATATACCCCACCCCATATCCACAGGATACCCCGCTATATACACCCCACCCCATATCCACAGGATACCCGCTATATATACCCCACCCCATATCCACAGGATACCCCGCTATATATACCCCACCCCATATCCACAGGATACCCCGCTATATATACCCCACCCCATATCCACAGGATGCCCCGCTATATACACCCCACCCCATATCCACAGAATACCCGCTATATATACCCCACCCCATATCCACAGGATACCCAGCTATATACACCCCACCCCATATCCACAGGATACCCCGCTATACATACCCCACCCCATATCCACAGGATACCCTGCTATATATACCCCACCCCATATCCACAGGATACCCTGCTATATATACCCCACCCCATATCCACAGGATATCCCGCTATATACACCCCACCCCATATCCACAGGATACCCAGCTATATATACCCCACCCCATATCCACAGGATACCCCGCTATATATACCCCACCCCCATATCCACAGGATACCCCGCTATATATACCCCACCCCCATATCCACAGGATACCCCGCTATATATACCCCACCCCATATCCACAGGATACCCCGCTATATATACCCCACCCCGTATCCACAGGATACCCCGCTATATATACCCCACCCCGTATCCACAGGATACCCCGCTGTATATACCCCACCCCGTATCCACAGGATACCCCGCTATATATGCCCCACCCCCATATCCACAGGATACCCCGCTATATATGCCCCACCCCCATATCCACAGGATACCCTGCTATATATACCCCACCCCATATCCACAGGATACCCCGCTATATATACTAATGTAGTAAAGAAAAAGAAAAAAATGCAGACCAGGAGATTACTCTCTTAATACATTGGTAAACACATGTTGCAAGGCCAGGAGACAGTTCATCTGGTGGAGCACATGCCTTGCCATGCACAAAATGTCAGGTCTGAGTCCTGGCACCACACTTAGACACCAAGGGAAGGCCCAGTGCAATGATATCTCTACCTTCTCTCTGTCTCTGCCTCCCCTTCTGTCTGTCTCCTTCTCTCTCCTCTCTCCTCTCTCCTCTCTCTGAAATGAAAGGATAGAATGACAAGGCCAGTCTGGGAGTGATGGAGTCACATACACATGAGGCTTTGGCTCCCCTCCCCTCAAAAAAAAAAAAAAAAAAGGAAAAAAAGGTCTTGCAGTCTTGGAAATGACCGGCATAATTTTGATAGATCTGGAACTTTCTCCTCTTTCATGGCTGAAACTTGAAGCTTATCGAGCAGCAACTCCTTGCTTCTCCCTGCCCCACCTCTGGATGATGGTCACTGTGAGCTGCGAGCGCACAGCCACATATCCCTGGGTGGCACTTCTGTCAGCCACAGCCTGAACCTGTTGTGGAGGACTCGGCAGGAAACATTGTAGAGCCTTTCACATCCACATACTGCTCTCTCTTGTCTTTTAAGATGTATTTATCCAGCTGAGTGGTGGCACACCTGGTTGAGTGCACATGTTACAATGTGCAAGGAACCGAGTTCGAGCCCCCCATCCCCACTTGCAGGGGGGAAGCTTTGCGAGTCATGAAGCAGGGCTGCAGGTGTCTCTCTGTCTCTCTCCCTTTATATATCCCCTTGTCCTCTTGATTTTTGGCTGTCGGTCCAATAAATAAAGATAATAAAAAAAAATTAAAGATGTCTTTATCCACAAGAGAGGGAGAGACCCAGAGCATCGCTCTGGCATATGCAATGCCTGGGATCGCACCTGGGACCTCAAGCTTGCAAGTCTAGAGCTCTACTCAGGGCTTCCATGAGCTGGTGGTCTCTGCACGCCTCTTCTAGGGTGTCCCCAGCGGTGGGTGCTGGCACAGAGATGTCTCTTCTGCATTGCGCCTGGCACTCTGCCCAGCCACATCTCCTGTCTCCCGCAGACTGGTAGAGGAGGTGAAGGAGCTGTGTGGCGGCCTGGAGTTAGAAAATGAAGATATCTACATGGCCACCGCCTTCGGGGACTTCATCCAGCTGCTGGTGCGGAGGCTGCGTGGGGAGGACGGCGAGAGCGAGTGTGTCATCGACCACGTGAGTCCTGGGACCCTCGGGCGGCCTTCAGTGTCCCAAGCTCTGCCCGGTGACACCAGGGCACCAGGGCCTGCTCCCCAGCCTGCTGTCTAGCTCTCAGGCAGGCAGCCAGGACATGAAAGGAGGAGTTTTCAGGGTGCCCCTCACCTTCATTCTCCTTGACTGCACCTCCACTGAGCCTCTGGCCCTGCCAGACCCTCTAGCTCCCTCGAGTGACCCCACCACCTCCTCTGTTTGTCCTTTGGGTCTTGTCATGGCCAGGCCTCCAGTGGCTGCTAGAGAAGGCCAAGGGTCCTTGAGCTGTGACCGTGTGAGTGTGTGAGTGTGTGTGTGTTTGTGTGTGTGTGTGTGTGTGAGTGTGTGAGTATGTGTGTGTGTGAGTGTGTGTGTGTGTGTGTGAGTGTGTGTGTGTGAGTGTGTGTGTGTGTGTGAGTGTGTGTGTGTAAGTGTGTGTGTGTGTGTGAGTGTGTGTGTGTGTGTGAGTGTGTGTGTGTGTGAGTGTGTGTGTGTAAGTGTGTGTGTGTGTGTGTGTGAGTGTGTGAGTGTGTGTGTGTGAGTGTGTGTGAGTGAGTGTGTGTGTGTGAGTGTGTGTGTGAGTGTGTGTGTGAGTGTGTGGGTGTGCGTGTGAGTGTGTGTGTGTGAGTGTGCGTGTGTGTGTGAGTGTGTGTATGGTTCTGTGTGTGTGTGTGAGTGTGTGTGTGTGAGTGTGTGTGTGTGAGTGTGTGTGTGTGTGAGTGTGTGTGTGAGTGTGTGTGTGTGAGTGTGTGTGTGTGTGAGTGTGTGTGTGAGTGTGTGTGTGTGTGTGTGTGTTTCTGTGTGTGTTTCTGTGTGTGTGTGTGTCTTGTGTGACTCTGGGCACATGCCCATCACTGATGTCCGTCCAAGAAGACCCCACCCACAGCCAGCACCACGGCAACTTCTCTGCAGGTGGAGAAGAGTGTGAACAAGATGACAGTCCAGATGCCCCACCAGCTCTTCATTGGGGGTGCATTTGTGGATGCCGAGGGTGCCAAGACCTACGACACCATCAACCCCACAGACGGAAGTGTGAGTGAAGCCTGTCCCCACTGCTCCCCAAGGTCTCTGCTGGCCTCTAGGGTCCTGCCCCTGGGTTGGCAGTGGTGTTGTGCAGTCAGTCTCCAGAGCCCCCTAGAAGATAGGCAGAGAGGGAGAAACAGTGGGGAGGGACAGGGGGGAGTTTCAGGGTCCACAGTCCTGAGCGTGTTTCAGACTGGGAAGAGAGTTGTTAAGGAAACCAAAGAGGAAGCAGAGACTGTGTCTTCTCCCTCCACACTTCAGCTCAAGCCCAGCAGGATTAGGTGGATAAAAACCCCATCTTCTCTGGTCTCTACACACCCCACTGTTGGGAGATTCCCCCCTAAATCCAGCATTTGTCTTACCCTTGATGGTGGGCCTCTGACCCTGTGCCCCCCCCACACACACCCCTACGACAGAGAGGAGCACGAGGACCCTTCCTCGCCTACCCCAGCTGACAGCATCACTCCAGCCCCTAAGGAAAACAGCAGCCTCAAAATTGGGCTATTTAGACAGATTAAAAAACTTTTTTTTTGAATTGGGTAGAAATAGAAATAGAAATTGAGAGGGAAGAGGGAGACAGAGAGGAAGAGAAACACCTAAAGACCTACTCACCACTTGTGAAACTTCTGCTCTGCGAGTGGGGACCAGGGGCTTGAACCAGAGTCCTCGAACATTATAACATGCGTGCTCAGCTGTGTGCCTCAAATCTGAGGCAGCAAGAAGTAATCAGCAAAGGAACGGGTGAGGCGTAAGGACAGAGATGGGGTGCAGAATCCAGCTAAGAACTTGGGAGGCTGTTACTACCTCTGGGCTTGTTTGGGGAGCCCAGGAGCAGGTGGGGGGAGTGCTGTGTGAATGGGGGTCTGGGGAAGGCACCCAGCCTTAGCCCCCCTCCCCTCCCTCTGCTGGCTGCCTCAGGCCAGGGTTGGAAGCACAGTGAGCTCCATCCAGTGGCCTCTAATGCCGGTCCTCACTCACTGCTGAATTATGGGTCTCAGCCTGGCCTGTATGGAATCATGAAGTGAGACAAGGGGAGGGTACTGGCGCATATGGACAGTCTTCCCCCCTCCCTTGCCCCAGCCTGCCCAGGAGGACTTCACGACACTTCCCTTCCACAGGTCATCTGCCAGGTGTCCCTGGCCCAGGTCAGTGATGTGGACAAGGCCGTGGCTGCCGCCAAGGACGCCTTTGAGAACGGACAGTGGGGGAAAATCAGTGCACGGGATCGGGGACGGCTCCTGTATAGGTGAGCGCCCCACGCACCCCTTTACCTGCGTCACCACCACCTTCAGCTCTGGACGGGGCTGTCCCTGCCAGGAGGAGGGTGATCCAGAAGGGTCATGCAATCAGGCCCTGAAGCTCAGAAAAGGCTCTAGGAGGAAGTGACCTGAGACACAGGAGGGACTTCATCAGACACACACGCTGGATGCTCACGGCACAGGTGTCGCTGGTGGAGAGACAGTGTGGGCCCAGGCATAGAGGGGCAGGAGTGAGGGTGTGCGTCATAAGGAGGACAACCAGATAACAGCTGGTCCTGGGCAAACCACAGCTGCCCACCACTGACCTGAGGCAGCCCTGGCAGAAGAGGTGGGGTTCTTTCCAGAGAAGCCACCAAGGGCAGGGAGGGACCCGTGCCACAACTTGAGGAAGGACTTGGGAGATTGCTCTGGATGTGATCACACTGTAGAACGGAGCTCCAGATAGAGGCCCTCCCCCCTCAGAACCAGCTGGCCCCAGTGAGGTAGGAGCAGTCGCCCTTAAAGAAGTGGGTGAAGCCTCCAGAAGGGGTTGGCTCATGGGGCAGATGGCTGAACAGTGTTGAGAAGCAGGAGAACTAGTTTCAGAAAGCAGGCAGTTCTGCCTGGGTCTCGGGGAAGCTCTCTTTGGAGAGCAAGAGAGCTGCCCAGGCAGCCTGCTCTGTCTGAAGCTAGTTTCAGCCCCTGCCTGGCTAGTGACCCCAAGCTGCAGGTGAGCTGTGCAGGAGAGCAGTGGCGCCTGCAGCCCCAGGCTGTGGATGGAGAGCTGACCCCCAGCGGTTGGAGCTGGCCCAGGAGACAGGGTGCTCTGCTGCCCTCTGCTGCCGTATGTTGTAATAGCCTCACAAACCAGGGTGGACAAGGAGGGGTGGCACCCTGCTCTAAGTGGAGACCAGGGAATCCAGACAGCCAGTGGCCAGTGCAGTGTGAGTTCTCTCAGGCCGCAGCTACTTGGGGATGGGGGGGGGTGGCTTTGATGCAGTCCCATCCCATGCATGTGGTATCATGCAGGAAATTTGGGGGGGGGGTGGAGGAATTTGGGGTAATCCAGGAAAAATGATTTGATCACAAGTCAACAGTTCATAGCAGACTTTATGGGGGTTCTGGGGGTCCCCATGGTGGGAGACCTTCCGGCGGTCACCATGGAGGGCAACTACTTGGAGTGAGAGGCAAGCAGGGGACCCTAGGGGGCCTCTGAAGCCCAGGCTGTGCGGCTCAGCAGTCTCTGGGTTAGAGGACAGCATTGTCACTGCTGAGCTGTGTCACCAAGGACACAGCTGGCCGGCAAGGTCCCTCGGGGGACATGCAGTAGGTCTGAGCACTTGTTTGCTCATCATTTTTTCACTCTGAGCCGCTGCATCTGTAGACATTGGCTCTGCTGGGTGTCTGTGCTCCTGGGTCTCTGTCAGCCTAAAGGGAAGAAACAACCCTAGTGGCCTGGGAGGCAGCTCAGTGGACAGAGCTCAGGAATAGCTTGAGTGAGGTCCTGGGTTCAGTCCCTGGCACTGGATATGCCAGAGCAGTGCCCTGACCTCTTTCAGTCCCCCTTGCTCATGAAATAAACCCAACAATTAATTTTAAAACAATGTTAAGGTGCAGGCAGTGTGTGACACAATGTTAATGCACACACAACACCATGCGCAAGGACCTGGGTTCCAGCCTCCAGTCCCCACCTGCGGCGGGGGGCGGGGGCAGCTTCCTGAGCAGTGGAGCAGGTCTATCGGTGTCTCTCTTTCTCCCTCCCTCTCTCCCCTGATCTTGCCCCACTTCTCTGTCTCCATCATAATTAAACAAGTGTTTTGAAAAATCAAACAGTTGGTTCAATACATCATTCATTCACAGTTTGTGTCTGTGGTCAGAGGGGGTCTCAGCAGTAGAGGGCAGAACTTGCACGCTGAGGCTCCAAGTTCAGTCCCCAGCACTGCATGTGACTGAGCAGTCCTCTGGCTAGTCTCTGTGTGTGTGTTTCTGTCTCTGTTTCTCTTTCTCACTGAATGTAGTTTGTGTTTGTGTCCTTAGTGTGTCTGTCCTTGAGGAGCTTAGTTCCTGAAATGCCATGACTTGGCATTTTCTCTGTTTGGCACGTGACTTTACTCAAACAGTGACCGCACCAGTGCCTCTGTTCTTCCAGAGGGCCCAAGGTCAGTCCCCACGTCAGAGCTGACACTTCCTTGGCCTGGACTTTGCTCAAGCTCATTCAGCCCAGAGTTTCGCTGACAGCCCCCACCAGTGCCCCTGATCCCTTTGCATGGTGCTCCCATGTGGCATCCAGGGTTTGAAACCAGGTCCTTGAGCATGATAAAGAGTATCCTACTGGCTAAGCCACCTGCAAGCCCCATACACTTATTTTTAAGAGAGAAAGAGCTGAGGGTCAGACAGTGGCACATTCGATTGAGCACACACATTACCATTTGCAAGGACCCAGGTTTAAGCCCCTGCTCCCTACCTGCGTGGGGGTGGGGCGGGCACTTCACAATAGTGAAGCAAGTCTTTCTCTTTCCTTATCTATCTCCCTCTCTCCTCTCTATTTCTGTCTATCCTATCAAGTAAAATAAAAATAAAAGAGGGGGGGGCGGGCGGTAGTGCAGCAGGTTAAATGCAGGTGGCACAAAGCGCAAGGACCGGCGTAAGGATCCCGGTTCGAGTCCCTGGCTCCCCACCTGCAGGGGGTCTCTTCACAGGCGGTGAAGCAGGTCTGCAGGTGTCTGTCTTTCTTTCCCCTCTCTGTCTTCCCCTCCTCTCTCGATTTCTCTCTGTTCTATTCAACAATAATGACAGCAATAACAACAACAATAATAACAATAGCAACGATAAACAACAAGGGCAACGAAAGGGAAAAATAGCCTCCAGGAGCAGTGGATTTGAAGTGCAGGCACCAAGTTCCAGCCATAACCCTGGAGAGGAAAAAATAAATAAATAAAAATAAAAGAGGGGCTGGGGAGATAGTGTAATGGTTCCACAAAAGATTTTCAAGACTGAGGCCTCAGGTTCTGAAGTTCAATCCCCAGCACCGCCATAAGCCAAAGCTAAGCAGTGTTCTGGTCTCTCTGTGTATGTCTTTCTCTCTGTATCTCTCTCATTAAAATAAATAAAACATTTTTTTAAGAAAGAAAAGAGGAAAAAAATGGTTACCAAGAGTGATGGATTCGTAGCTCTAGGACCAAGCCCCAGTGTTAACCCTGGGTAAATAATGGTGGGAGTGGGGTAGGGAGAACATGCACCGAGGTGGCTGCATAGGCCTGATCCCCCTCTTCCCGTCACTCCTCCGTGCCTCCCCTCCTCCCTGAAGGCTAGCTGACCTCATGGAGCAGCACCAGGAGGAGCTGGCCACCATCGAGGCCCTGGACGCGGGCGCTGTCTACACTCTGGCCCTGAAGACCCACGTGGGCATGTCCATCCAGACATTCCGCTACTTTGCAGGCTGGTGCGACAAGATCCAGGTGTTGGACAAACCCCAATGGCTCGATGGCCCCAACCATTGCCCCTGAGTCAGGTTCTGTGGCGATGGGCTGGGCTGGACTCTAGGTCAGGGTCCCCCAAGACCAAAGGCCAGTGTCAAGGCCAAGCCGGGCTGGACCTTACCTGGGGCTGTGGAAGAAACCCTGTTCCCTGGTGCGTGCAGACAAGGACAGAGCCCCCGGGGTGGCACCTCAGGGCCTACATGGCTGCTGTGGCTGCCGCAGACACACCCTCCTCCAGCAGCTCATCTTTCTTGGGGCTCTGCCACTAACTGCGGATGATGAAACTCCTCAGGTGTTCTTGGGCACCTGCATTACTGTCACATCCAAACGTCACCTGTGCCACTCCACAGTGTCACAATAGGGACAGCTAACCATCCCCCAGGTCCTCAGGATTAGGGCCTGGTCTTGGCGACCACTTTTAGGGCTTGGCAGCTGCAGACTTCCCTCCCCCCTCTGCCCTCAGGGAGACCCATATTGGGGGGGCCTCACAGCATCTCCCCGAGACCTGGGAGACCCATATTGGGGGGCTCACAGCATCTCCCCGAGACCTGGCCTGCACAGCTCTGGCTCTGAGTGTCCACTAGTTGGTGCAGCCTCCAAGACAGTACCGCCACTGGAGGCGCCTGCACCTGCACCTCAGCCCGACTCGCCCTCTTTGCCTCACAGGCAAAGTCAGGAGTCCCACCTGTCCTGACACCAACATGGATTTAGAGGAAGGGAGTTAGATTGTGGGCCTGGCCCTGCTTTTATTCACTGGGGTCTGGGGTGGGAGCTAGGGTTTCAGGTGCTCACGCTTTATTGGGGGGTTAACAGCTCAGTTTCCACCTGCAAGGGTGGGAGGCTTCAGGGGTGCTGCAGGTCTCTCTTTTCCTCTCCCTCTCCCTATAGTCCCTTCCCTTCTCAATTTCTTCCTGTCCTATCAAGCAAAAAGAAAAGAAAAAAGGAAGAGGAAGAAGTAGCCGTCAGGAGAGGTGTATTCATACTGCAGGCACCAAGCCCCAGCAAGAACCCTGGTGACAAGAAATAAAAAAAGGAAAAAAAAAAAGAAGAGAAATAGAAGGAAGCAGAGGAGGGGCGTGAGGTGAAGAGGAGGAGGAGGAATCAGAAGGGAAAGAAGAGGGAGAAGGAGAAGGAGAAGGTGAAAGAGAAGGAGAAGGAGAAGGTGAAGGAGAAGGAGGGGGGAGGGGAGAGGAGGAAGAAGAAAGGGAAGAAGAGACCAAAGAAAATATAAAAGTTCAGGAAGAGAACTGGCTAAAGAGCTCACCTGGACAGCGGCCCTGCCCCAGGAGCTGCCGCGTCTCCATTGCAGCTGGTCTCCTTGAAGGTGGTGCCTAGACATTGAGGACTAAAAAAGCCGCCTGTCAGGACTGACACTGCCCAGTCACATGGAGATCAGGAGGTTTGCATCTCCTGCCCAGCTAGGTATGGGAGAGGGCCATCAAGATGCAGACAGAGGCAGGGAGAGTTTACTCAGCGGGTGGAGAGCATGCCTCATTGTCACCAGGTAGGTTCAAGGCCTGGTGCCACATGGGAGCATCATGGACAAACTGGGAGAGATAGATGGTGCTGGGGCAGCGCAGTGATGTCTCTCTCTCTCTCTTTCCTTTTTCTCCTCACTCTTCTTCAAATATTTTACTCATTTGTTGTGCGTATTTATTGATAGAGACAGAGATAAATTGAGGAGGATGGGGGCAGGTAAGAGAGGGAATGAAGGGGAGACCCGGGTGGTGGCGCACCAGGCTGAGCGCACATGTTACAGTGCACAAGGACTGGGGTTCAAGCCCCCGGTCCCCACCTGCAGGGGGAAAGCTTTGCGACGGTGAAGCAGGGCTGCAGGTGTCTCTCTGTCTCTCTCCCTCTCTGTCATCCCCTTCCCTCTCAGTCTCTGACAGTCTCTAGCCAATAAATAAATAAAGATAATTTTTAAAAAAGAAAGAAAAGACGGGGGAGAGAAGAGAGACACCTGCAGTGCTGCTTCACCACTTGGGAAGCTTCTGCTCGGCAGGTGGGGACCAGAGGCTTGAACCCAAGTCCACGCCCATTGTAACACGTGCGCTCAGCCAGATGCACCACCACCCGGTCCTCTGTCCTTTCTTTAAATGACAAAGATAATAATACATGAGAATTTGAGAGGCTACTTAGAGGTATGGTGCAAGTGCAGGGCCCTGAGTTCACTGTCTGCCGCCACATTACAATAAGAGAAGAAGATGGTGCTCCTCTCTGGGCCCCCAGAGGGGTAAGGGGCAGGAGGCCGGAAACTCCTCCCACCAACAGCCCACCCCCATGCCTCTCCCAGGGCTCCACCATCCCCATCAACCAGGCCAGACCCAACCGCAACCTGACCTTGACCCGGAAGGAGCCCATCGGGTGAGTCACAGCAAAGGGCCTAGAGTGGCCACCTGCTGAGGATTTGGGGGAGATGCTCTTAGCACCCGCTTTGCACAGGCTTCTTGGTCAGCTATTCCCCTGGGCCATGAAAAAAACAGTTCCAGTTACTTTTCAGCTGATCCAGACCAGAGGGTGGGGCTGGGTACGGGCAGAGGAGGGATCCTGGGCAGGTGACCCCGGGGCGGGGAGCTGTGGGGGCAGAGACACAGGCAGGTACCTCATTTGTGTGGCAGGGTCTGTGGCATTGTCATCCCCTGGAACTACCCCCTGATGATGCTGGCCTGGAAGACAGCTGCCTGCCTGGCCGCCGGGAACACAGTGGTCATCAAGCCTGCCCAGGTCGGTGCCCAAAAGCTGGGTGGCCCCAGCAGGGTCCCCAGCGGGTGACAGCACCCCCAGACCTACTCCCAGCTTCTGGTTCTGTGCCTCCTCTCGCAGAAAGACAAACGCTGATTTCTGTTTTCCTCCTCTTTTCAGGCAGAAAGAATGTTCTGGAAATAACATCTCTGACTGCACAGTGGGTGGGTGGGTGGGAGTTTGAAGGGAAAAGCAACTGAGGGTTTGTGAGCAGGGGCTGGAGGAGTCTGATGAATAACCTCTCTGAGGCAGCGTTGCTGGAAGACACCGAGATAGAGAGGGAGAGGAAGAGAGACACCTGCAGCACAGCTCCACCACTCCTGAAGCTTTTCTCCTGCCAAGTGGGGACTGGGGACTTGAACCCAAGTTCTCACACGTGTTGACCTGTGTACCCTATGGGGAAGCCATCAGGAATGGGAAGGACACAGGTATAAAACGATCCCCCCGCCCCATGACAGTATGGTAGGTAGTTGCATGTGCTGTAAGGAAGATTCAGATTTCACGTCCTGTTGCGAGATGTTCAAGAAGGCATAAAAAGATGACCTGGGCTGTCCTTGGCATTGAAAAGGGTGCAGCCTACGGAGCTGTTATGTGCATATACTCGTGAACGGCTTACAAAGGGAGCAGGTGGGTTAAAAGGAAGGAACGCAGTGCGGTGAGTCTGGCTTGAGAAAATTATACTGTCAGGGTTAAAGGGCATGGAGAATCTTCCTTCCTGCCTCAGTTTTCCCTTCTCAGGAACAATAACCCGGGCTGGGGAGACAGCATTATGGTTATGCAAAAGACTTTCCTGCCTGAGGCTCCAAAGTCCCACCATAAACCAGAGCTGAGCAACTTATAGCTCTCTGTGTATCTTTCTCTCTGTGTCTTTCATTAACAAATAATTACATGTTAAGCGCATGTGGCGCAAAGCTCAGGGACCTGTGTAAGGATCCCAGTTCAAGCCCCTGGCTCCCCACCTGCAGGAGAGTCTCTTCACGGGCGGTGAAGCAGGTCTGCAGGTGTCTGTCTTTCTCTCCCCCTCTCTGTCTTCCCCTCCTCTCTCCATTTCTCTCTGTCCTATCCAACAAAGAACAACATCAACAATGGCAATAATAATAACCACAACGAGGCTACAACAACAAGGGCAACAAAAAGGGGGAAAAAATGGCCTCCAGGAGCGGTGGATTCATGGTGCAGGCACCGAGCCCAGCAATAACCCGGGAGGGGAAAAAAAAATTACATGTTTTTTTAACAAAAGGAGTAATAACGCTGGTTCCAGCAACATAGCTTACCTGGATAGTGCGCTGTCTTCATCCTGTGTGTGACCTAGGCTCAAGCCTTGGTTCCCACTATGTGGAGGGAGTTTTGGTGCTGTGATCTCTTTCCCTCTCTCCCTTTGTCTCTGTCTCTCTGTTTCTTTTCTTTTATTGCCTCCACGGTTATCGCTGGGGCCTGGTGCCGACACTACAAATCCACTGCTCCTGGTGGCCATTATTTTTTTTTTATTGTTTTAGTTGTATAGGATGGAGAGAAATTGAGAGAGGAGAGGAAGAGAGAATGGGAGAGAGAAATATAGACACTTGTAGACCTGCTTCACCACTTGTGAAGTGTCCCCTCTATAAGTGGGGAACCAGAGGCTTGAACCCAGATCCTTGCATGGGTCCTTGAGATTATTACTATGTGTGCTTAACTAGGTGCACCACCCACCAACTGGCCCCCAAGTCTCTCTGTTTCTGTCTGAAAAATTCAGCCCACAGTGGTGAAACCCTAATGATCAGAAAGACAAAAAAGAAGGGGGTGAGAAAGGATGGGAGGAAAGGAAGGAGGAAGGGAAGGAAAGACAGCTCTTCCACAGCACCTCCAGGAGGTGCCAGTCCCCCCATCCCCCCCCACCCCGTTCACCTGCTCAGTCTGAGGCTGCCATAGGCGGGAGCAACCTGACCTTGATGAGGAAAGTTACCACCAGCAGAGGAGAGTGTGATGGGGCTGAGGCCAGAGGCCACTGGCTGTCAAGATCACATCTGGTCCTCCCTGGCCGCTGAGAAGCTTCTTTTTTTTTTTTTTTTATTTAAGAAAGGATTAATTAACAAAACCATTGGGTAGGAAGGGTGCAATTCCACACAATTCCCACCACCCTATCTCCATATCCCACCCCCTCCCCTGACAGCTTTCCCATTCTCTATCCCTCTGGGAGCATGGACCCAGGGTCATTGTGGGATGCAGAAGGTGGAAGGTCTGGCTTCTGTAATTGCTTCCCCGCTGAACATGGGCGTTGACTGGTTGGTCCATACTCCCAGAATGCCTCTCTCTTTCCCTAGTGGGGCAGGGCTCTGGGGAAGCAGAGCTCCAGGACATATTGGTGGGGTCTTCAGTCCAGGGAAGCCTGGCCGGCATCCTGATGACATCTGGAACCTGGTGACTGAAAAGAGAGTTAACATACGAAGCCAAAGAAATTGTTGGGCAATCATGGACCCAAAGCTTGGAATAGTGGAGAGGAAGTATTAGGGGGGTACTCACTGCAAACTCTAGTGTACTTCTTTCAGGTATATATTTTGCAGTAGTTTACGGATACGTGTGAACATATGCTCTCTCTCACAGAAACTGGTGTATATCTAGGTTTTGGGACTTTTGTTAGAAAGTGAGCCACCTGAGATGGAATTAGAGTATACTATGAAAGGCAAGGTCTCACCCGAGTAATGAAGCTCAAGGGTTGTCATTCCACACGTGAAGTCTCTGGACACAGTCTGAAGTGAAGCATGTTGAGGTGGCAATCGTTGTGTTGGTTAGGTTGTGATCGGCGGATGCAATATTATTTGATATGGATTGGGAGAGGCATACGGGAAAGTGGGCCCTACCCTATGGTTCCAGGACTGGGGGAAGTTTAGGCTCTATAGTGGAGATGTGAGGTTCCTGCTGTCTTAGGGTTCAAAAAGATAGTTAATGTTATCATCACATTATTTGGTAATTGGGTTAACTTTGAAAAGTCCTTTTGTTATGGTTTGCTGTACAGTACCCAGTATCTTGTATATATAGCTGTGCTATTGGTTGCTTCTGATCTACTTGGTCTAGGCTTTTGAGAGAGTCTGCATATCAATTACACAGCCTATATATTAAAAAGATTCAGTTTGTGTTTTAAAAAACTTCGAGACATATAATTAATTTTCCCCCTCTTGTATTGATTAGTGATTTATATGACTACATTTTACTAGGAGTGTACATAAACACCATTCCCACCACCAAAAGACTGTGACCCATCCCTCCCACCCACTCCCACCCCCCCACTGGCCCAGGAAGCTGCATGTCTACCCCTCACCACAGGGTTTTTACTTTGGTGCCCTACCACTGAGAAGCTTCTAAGGTAGCAGCTGTCCATGAGGTAGAAGCCTTGAACTCAAGGCTCTGCTGGGCAGTACCAGGACTCTGGACTCCCCAAGGGCTCAGTGTAAGCAAGAGAAGAAGTGGGCACTGCGGGAATGGACCCAGGTCTGGGCTCCTGCCAGAAGATGCTGGAAGGGCCCTTGAGGGCAGCAGGCCCACAGGATGATGTGGGGCAAGCTGTCTGGGTTGTGTCCAGTGTGACACAAACATGGCTTCCCATGTCCCATGCAGGGAGGGTCTTCCTCTCTGTTTCCTACTAAGGAGCAGAAAGCAGAAGCCCATGAACGGACCCCTTTAGCTCACTCTTCTTCCCTGGCCCCCATTCAGGTCACCCCACTCACAGCCCTGAAGTTTGCAGAGCTGACCCTGAAGGCTGGCATCCCCAAGGGCGTGGTCAACATCCTCCCAGGATCTGGTAAGGGCCCTGGGGGCATGAATACTGGGGGAGCTGGGGCTCCAGGCAGCTGAGATGCGCTTGTTCAGACCTGGGCCTGTTGTGCGATGTGTCTTAGAGGGATACTGGGGGGGCTGAGGAGAGGAGGGAGTCCCTTTCCTACAGGAAGAGACCAGCCTGAGGAGTGGAACTTTCAAATGCCTTCCCAAAGGTTTTCCTTATTTTTCTTTATGTTTACATGTGCCCAGAAATAAATTACAAAACTTGGGCATTACTGAAACCAGACACAAATCCACTCCCTGTTGCCCACCCCTCCAAAAGCCACATGGTCACATGGACCTTTTCCAAGCAAGAAGGCAAAGGTACTTTATTATAGTTTGAGCACATGGGAGGCAGGAACAATATTCAGATCTCCCTCCCTGTTATTTTTGATCCTGGAAATATTTATATAGGTAGAAGGGGCTGGAAAGGCAGGAGCTGAGTTTCTAGAATAGAACCCAAAGGTCCTCCGCCATCCAGCCTACTGACAGGATGGTTTTCCATTCCTCCTAAAACAAAAGTCTGTAACAGGACTTTTGATACAGTATAGACAGGAGTGGGGTGGAGATGTGTGTGTCTGACTGTCACCCTTTCTTTTGGAAATTCTGTTTGCTTCTTGCAAAAACAGTCCTTGTACGTAGAGTAGTGGGGGTTACTGTCACTTGTCTGCCAACTTCAGGTAGTATCTTACTTGCTTTTTTTTTTTTTACTTTTTTTTTAAAGATTTTTATTTATTTATTAATGAGAAAAATAGGAAGAGAGAGAGAAAGAACCAGACATCACTCTGGGACATGTGCTGCCGGGGATTGAACTCAGGACCTCATGTGTGACAGTCTAGTTCCTTAGCCACTGTGCCACCTCCCGGACCACTTTTTTTTTTCTTCACTTTCATCTGTAGTTAGTAGTCTAAAAATGTGTTCTTGCACATATTTACAAATACATGATCCTAGTTTAGCACTAGTACTTCCTATTAATTCTTTTTTTTAAATCAAAATTTTTTTATTATCTTTATTTTTATTGACTGGATAGAGACAGCCAGAAATCGAGAGGGAAGGGGGTGATAGAGAGGGAGAGACAGAGAGACACCGGCAACATTGCTTCACCACTTGCAAAGCATTCCCCCTGCAGATGGGGACTGGGGGGTTCGAACCTGGGTCCTTATGCACTGTAATATGCTCACTCAACCAGATGCACCACCACCTGGCCCCTTAAATTCTTACTTTTAAAAAACTTTACTTGATAGGACTGAGACAAATTGGGAGGGGAGGGAGAGAGGGAGAGGGAGAGAGACAGAGAGATGCCTGCAGCCCTACTTAACCACTCATGAAGCTTTCCCCCCTGCAGGTAGGGAGATGGGGCTTAAACCTGGGTCCTTGCACATTGCAATGTGTGCACTCAACCAGGTACACCACTGCCTGGTCCCCTACTTAATAATTATTTCCATTTTATTTGCTTTGTTATAATAGTCTCCTTTATACTTTTTTCTTCTTAAATTGATTGGATTCATGGGGGAAAAATACATATGTATTCCCACACTATCTTCAAAAAATAAGAACTCTTGAATTTTCTTTTCATTTTATTGTTGATCTGTTTTAATTTTTTTGATTCATCATTGTTATTCCCTTTCGTATTACTCCTCAACATTGCTTGTTTTAGTTTATGTTTTGTAACTTTTGATTTAAAAGTTAAGTTTATTTGTTTTTAATTTTGTAGCTTAATGTAAGGAAAGCATTTAGAGCTTTGGGGGCATCCCAAGTCTTTTAAAAAATATTTATTTATTTGTATTCTGGAATCTCACATCTATGCAACTGTCTGGACTGTAGTTTGTGAATTTACTCATTCATCTAGTGAAGGGTATCTTGGTTTTTGGTTAATGGCAAGTAAAGCTGCTATAAATTTGTTTGAGGGGGACTTTCTGCCGACGTAAGTTCTCAGCTCATAGGGGTAAATACCAAGGAGTGTGCTCTCCTGGAGTATTTGGTAAAAGTATCTTCGGTTTTATAAGAAACTGCTTGTCTTCGGAAGCTTCTGGACTGTTCTGCATCCCCTCCTGCAGTGAATGAGAGTTCCTGCTGCTCTCCCATCCTCCCCAGCATTTGATGCCGGCAGTGTTCTGGACGCTGATATTCTAATAGGAGTGCAGTCGCTAACTCATTGCTCTCACTGGCAGTCCTTGACGACGTTTAGTGTCAATCCCTTAGGCCTCGTGTATGTCTTCTCTGGTGAGGTGTCTGCATCTTCTGCTCATTGTCGATTGAATTATTTCCTGATCGTTGTGTGTGTGTGTGTGTGTGTGTGTGTGTGTGTGTGTCTTGGATTGCAGTTCATTGTCAGATATTTTCTCCCGCAATCCCACTCATTAAGCAATTTTTTTTAATACCAGGCAGTGGTGGGTTTTTCTTTCAAAATCACTGGTTGAGTTTTAAGCAGATGCAGAGAGAGGACGCAGCCGCAGAGAGAGGACGCAGCTGTCCCCCAACCGGAATATTCACAGATGCACCTGGGCACTTAATCAGTGTGAGAAGCTCAGAGACAAGGAAGCAGTGATGATGGGGTAGACACTGTAGGAGCCCAGGTCTGGGCTATTAAAAGCAGGAGAAGGGAGGAGCAGAGGCTGACTCCCACGTCCTCAGCTTCCTTCAGTGGCTGAGGTCAGGGAGGTTGTTTACTGAAATGGAGAAGTTGCGAAGGACCAGGTCTACAGAGGACTTAAGAGTTCGGTCTCAAATCTACTGACTGTAAAGGCTCTGGGACATCGAAGTGGAGGTGCTGAGTGGTCAGAGGAATGATAAATGGACCTGGGTCCCGAGGGAGCTGGGCTGCAGGTCAGAGTTAGAAGGTGATGTACCCACAGGGGTATGCGGAGAGGCGAGCCAGGGTGAGCCGTGAGGCTGTGGAGTGAACAGGGTGGGAAAGAAACCAGGACCTGGCCAGAGGCCCTGGGTATTTTAAGGTTGGGCAGAGGAGAGTAACAACAACAGCAACAACAAAAATGTGAAGCTATGAAGGGACAGGAAATGGAGTGCACACCATGCATGAGGCCCTGGGTTTGAGTCCCAGCACCACATGGCAGCTCCGGAGATGGGGAGCTCCAAGGGTGCTGGGACTGTGTTTTAGTGTTTCTCTTCTTCTGTCTCCTCTTGGTCTCCTCTCTCTCTCTCCCTACTTTTAAAATTATTTTATTTTAGGGGCCAAGGGGTGGCATACCTGGTTAATAAAATGTTATTTATTTATTGTTGTATAGAGACAGAGAGAAATTGAGAGGGAAGGAGACGATAGAGAGGGAAACACACACACACACCTGCAGCCCTGCTTCACCATTTGTGAAGCTTTCCCCCTGCAGGTGGGGACTGGGGCTCGAACCCGGGTCCTTGCTCTTTGTACCATGTGCGCTCTTCTGGATGCGTCACCATCTACCATTCTTCTCGCTTTCAAGGCAGAAGAAGGCTTGAGCCATGGAGGTCATTCGGTGGTGGTAGCGCTCGTGCACAAGGCCTTGGATTCACTCCCCTGCACAGCATTAAAATAAAGGAGGTAGAGATGGGGAAACGAGCTCAGCTGGCAGAGCGCATGCCGAGGCTGCAGGCTCAACCCCAGGAGCTGGAGTGGTGCTCTGGCTTCTTTCTTCTCCCCTCTCTCATCTGACACTCTTTCCATCTAAGTGTCTCATAGGAAATAAATGAAGTACATATGAGTTTTTTCGAGGTAGTAACAAAGAATTAGGGAGGGCAGAGAGGAAGGAGGGACACAGAAACCCAAAGAGGAGAGAGAACTCAGAGTTGGTGTAGCAGTGCTGGAAATGCCTTTGGAAAGGCCACCTGAGGGGTGGGGGTAACAGGGGTAGCAGTGGGGAAGTCCCTGGGGTGTGGGCAGGGCACCTGGAGTGTAGGCCTTTGGGCCTCTGGGATTCTGAGAAACCACCATGATCCCCACAGACCGGCCTTCACCTTGGGATCCCCGCTGACAGGTAGAAAAGCTGTGTGAGGTGTGTGTATGTCCGTCCGTACTGCTGTAAGGAACCCCACACCCCCAAGGAGGGATAAGTAACAGGCATTCATTCATTCATTTCCCATAGTCTGGGGGTGGGAGGCTAGGACCTCAGTCATGAAGTGAATTTCACCTGCGGCCTCTCTCCTGGCATGTGTGTGTGTCTCGGGGGTTGGGGGGGAGACTAGGGGAGTTTCTTCTCCCCAGAGGGTCTTCACAAGGCCCCCTCATTGTGTTTCTATCCCAATCTCCATTTCTTATGGGGACCCCAGCCCCATTGGATTAAGGCCCAGCCTTGTGTCCTCAGTTTACCTAGATCAACACAATAGGCCCTTCTCCAGTACACTCCCCTCTGAGTGACTGGGGCCTCAGCACAGAAATTCAAGGGGACCCTGGTTTGGGGACACTCAGCATGTAGAGATGCAGCCCTCAGTTCTGGCCCTGGGAAGGAGGTGTGAGGGCCAGGAAGGCTTGTGTCCTCTCCCCCCCAGCACTCTGGGGGTCCCTGATTTTCCCACCCACTCTGCTGCAGGCTCACTGGTTGGCCAGAGGCTCTCAGATCACCCCGATGTGCGGAAGATTGGATTCACGGGCTCCACAGAGGTGGGGAAGCACATCATGAAAAGGTGAGTGGGTGGCAGAGAGGCCACAGTGGAGTAGTGGGTGGCCGGTGGTCATGGTGTCTGGATGGGGACAGTACCCTGTGAGCGCTCAGTCCCTCTCCTTGTGTGAAAACAGCGCCTCTTCACTGAGCTCCCAGCCCCAAACTGTGTTCTCTCCCCTGGCACCTTCCCCTGTAGCTTCTCTTGGTCCCCATAACCTCTCTGTGCCCCATGAGGTAGGGTCTCGGCCCTCAGCCCCTCCCGTGCCCTGTGAGCTGGCCATTGCCACCTGGCCCTGCACCCCTTCTCCATTGGGTGCTGTGCTCCTGCTGGTCACAGGGGCTCCCCCTTAGCCCCCCCCCCCACTGGCTGGTGGAGCCTGTCTCTGGGGTCAGTGTGTCACCAGGTGAGGGCCCTGGCATGCCTAGAAGCCACAACATCTGCATCCGCTTCCAGGAGGGGAGTTTATCACCCAAAAAGGGCACAGGCTGCAAGACTCAAATCTTTTCTTTCTTAAGGTTTCAATTTTTTTTAAAAAAATCTTTATTCATTTATTCATTTGTTAGAACAGAGAGAAATTTAGAGAGAGGAGGAAGTAGAGGGAGGAGTGGAGATAGAGAGACACTTATAGCTCTGCTTCACTACTCATGAAGCTTCCCTCTGTAGGTGAGGAGCTGGGGACTTGAACCAGGTTTCTTGTGGATGGTAATATGTGAACTTAACCAGGGGCGCCATTACCTGGCCCTCCAAGGCTCCAGTCCTTCCCTTAGCTTGGGGGTGTGCACGTCACAAGATGAGGGGACAAGGTGAATAGGGGTGGGCTTCCAGGCAGTTCGTGTCACGGTAGACTTCGGGGTTAGAAGGGTAGTGCCTCTGCAAAGCACTGGACTCGCAAGCAGAAGGTCCTAGGTTCAGTCCCCTGCATTGCCTGGACCAGAGTGACACTCGGGTTCTCTCTCTCCTCGCTCTTCTCGCTCTATAAGTATACATTTATATATACTTGCATGTGTGCACATATATGTTTATAAATACATATTTGTGAGTAAATAAATCTTGGGAGGAGGAAAGAAGAGACTTCGACTCCTATGTGTTCAGAGCTCCAGCCGCTTGTTCCTTGGGCAATAGTAGTTTTTTGGACAAGGCTCTTGCTCTGAAAAAAAAAAAATGTAAGCAGCTTATGGGGCTGGGTAGTGGCACACTAAGCAGAGTTGCACATTACCATGCGAAAGCGCCCAGTTTCAAACCCACCCCCCATCTCCGCCTGCAGGGAAGGAAGCCTAACAACATAGCAGGACTGTGATACAGGTGTCTCTCTCTCTCTCTCTTTCCCCACCCCTATATCTCTATTCTCCTCTGTCTCTATCATACAAAGTAGAGAAAAATAAAAAAGGTTAAAAAAAAAAAAGGCTGTCAGGAACTGTAGATTAATTATATAGGCATGGGGCCCCAACAATAACCCTGGTAGCAAGAAAATAAATAATAATCATAATAAATGACACCTAATTGACAGGGAAAAGTAGCTACTTTTTGCTTAAGTCAGTTCTGATCTGCCATCCAAACAGAAGCAAGATAAGGCATTGGGAGTTCACTTTGAGAGTCCCAGAAAAGTTCCCATAATGGAGGGAGGAAGGCTGGAAAGGTTGAGGGACTAATGGATGGATGGACAGATGGGTAGGAAGAGGCCAGCACAGCCCTCTTACTGCTCTTGATGCAATGCTGGGGCTTTCCTCTGCTGTGTGCAGACAGTCACAGCTGAGTGCTTGTGTAAACTTCAGCTCTGAGGCTGCCCCAGGAGCGGGTTGGTGTGGGCAGGCAGCTATGCCCAGGGATCAGGCCCTGGATCCCCTCCCTGTGTCCCGGCTTCCCTGTCCCCCATCCCACTAGCCCTCTGTTGCTTCCAGCTGCGCCCTGAGCAATGTGAAGAAGGTTTCCCTGGAGCTGGGTGGGAAGTCACCGTTGCTCATCTTTGCTGATTGTGACCTCAACAAGGCTGTGCAGATGGTGAGGCTGTCGGGGGTGGGGGGTGGCGCCCCTGGGGACTTGGGTCTGATTCCACAAACTCACCGCCTAGACTAGAACGTGACTACAACAAGAAAAGATTGGGGTCAGGGCCTCTCTCAGCATCAGGGCATAGGACATGCATGTTTGAGGTCCTGGGTTTGATCCCTAGCACTACAGATTCCAGAGCTGTGTGGTCCTCTCTCTGTGTCTCGTAAAGTTAATTAGGGGACCAGGCAATGGTGCCTCTGGTTGAGTGCACACATGTCACCATGCTCAAGGACCCAGCTTCTGGCTGAGTGCACACATGTCACCATGCTCAAGGACCCAGCTTCTGGCTGAGTGCACACATGTCACCATGCTCAAGGACCCAGCTTCTGGCTGAGTGCACACATGTCACCATGCTCAAGGACCCAGATTCAGGTCCCCAGTTCCCACCTGCAGGGGGAGGCTTCACGGGTAGTGAAGCAGGGCTGCAGGTCTCTCTCTCTCTCTCTCTCTCTCTCTCTCTCTCTCTCCCTCCCTATCGTCTCAATTTCTGTCTGTCTCTACAAACAAAGAAAATATTTTTTAAAAAGGAGATAGTGCTTTTTAAAAAAGTAAATTAAGTCTTAAAAAAAACAGGCACTAACTGTCTGGAAGGGGTCTTGAGGGCAAGGCTGGCATGTGTACCCCAACATCCCTTTTCCAGAGTCTCATCACCGTCAGGAAATGAAACCCAGCCTTATGGGCTGAGTTGCATCTATTCTGTACTGGCATAGCATCCTTCCTATCTGCTTAAAAAATAGGGGCCTTGCAGGGGATAGATAGCATAATGGTTATGCAAACAGACTCCCATGCCTAAGGCTCCAAAGTCCCAGGTTCAGTCCCCTGCACCACCATAAACCAGAGCTGAGCAGAGCTCTGGTAAAAAAAAAAAAAAAAAAAAAAAAAAACGCAAAAAATAGGGGCCAGGCAGTGGCATGACCAATTAAGCATACACATTATCATGCACGGGGACCCAGGTTCAAGCCCCTGGTCCCCACTTGCAGGGGGAGGCTTCAAAGGGGTGAAGTAGGGCTGAAGGTTGGTCTCTCTCTCTCTCCCCCCCTCACTATCCCTCCTTCCCTCTCAATCTGTGTCTCTATCCAATAAATAAATAAATAAATAAATATTTTAAAAATAAATATTTTAAATCTTTATTTATTATTGGATAGAGACAGAAATTGAGAAGGGAGAGGGAGCTAGAGAGGGAGAGAGACAGAGAGACACCTGCAGCCCTGCTTCACCACTTGTGAAACTTTCTCCCCTGCAGGTGGGGACCAAGGGCTTGAACCTGCATCCTTGTGCACTGTAATGTGAGCACTTAACCAGGCGTGCCACCTGATAATTAAATATTTTTAAAAGAGCAGAGTCCTGGTGACTAGGGTAGCACCCTGATGATGCCTCCCCTTGCTGTGCAGCCTGAGCAAGTGACTGTTCCTCTGGTCTCTGCTCTCTCTCCCCCTGGCCATGGGGAGAAGTGAGACCTCCTTCTGGGAGTGCATAAGCAGCTCTTCACTGAGCGGCAGGCCTGAAGGGCTGGGGTAGATGACAGCACATGGTAGGCCTCCTGTCACTGTCCCCTCTGTGTACTCCTGCGAGAGCAAGCCGGGGAAGCCCCATTCAGCTGAGAGCCCCACAACACCCCCCCACCGCATCTGTGTGCCTTCAGGGACAGTGTGATGCGCCACGTGGATAATTTAACTTCAAATGGGGAAACTGAGGAAGACGAGTCTTGGCTTGGGTCTCCTGAGGCAGCTCAGGGGCCTTGTCATTTAGTGATGGAAGCCAGGCCCCAGTTCTGTCCCACCATGGCCTAAGGCCTCAGTGTCCCCACTTTCTGCACTGTCCCCTCTCCCTCGTGATCCAGAAGTGACCGAGAGAGAGCAGAGCATGTGTGCCCAGCACCAGGCCTGGGGGTGAGGACAGTGCCTTCCTCGCCACTTTATAAGAAAGCTGTGCCATGGCTGGTGGGGACCTGGAGGCCACCCTGACCCTGGTCCCTGCCTGCTCTCTGAAGGGCGTGAGCTCCGTCTTCTTCAACAAAGGTGAGAACTGCATCGCGGCCGGCCGGCTCTTTGTGGAGGACTCCATTCATGACCAGTTTGTGCAGAGGGTGGTGAGTACATTCCCGAGGCTGCAGGGACTGGGGGTGGCGGGTGGGACCTCCTCAGGAGGGTGTCATGCAGCCAGCTCAGGGGCCCCTTGTGGGGAAAGCTATCCTGCTTTATGTTACTGCAGCCAAAACAGCCACACGGGTGCAAGTGGAGATTAGCTCAAAGAGCAGTCTTTCTCAGCAGAGGGGAGCCAGAGCTGGGACGTGGGGTGCACCTGGCTGAGTAAAGGGGACTCGCAGGTGAAGCTCTGCTAGGTGGCCAGGAGCACTCACCTTAGGCACCACCCCGCAGCCTGGGGCCCTGGAGCCCTGGAGACCAGGAGCGCTCACCCAGCTTGCTTTTCCTAGCACAGCTCCTTCTCCCTCTCCCACCCCAGACCCACCAGGAAACATCTTCTGGCACATTCCTTAAGGAGCCCGGGGGTGGTGCTCCACTTTGAGCACTTCTCAAGGACTCCAGATTGTTGGGCTGAGCTTCACTGACAGGAGACAGACGACCAGGGACTCATGGTTGAGCTGTAGGCAGTATCTCTTTATTCATGCAGGACGCAGCACAATCTAAGAGGAGCTAAGCTAAACTCAAGTACTGTAAAACTCACAATGCTGTCTTTATATATACTTGCCAAGTAGGGTGGAAACAGGATGTGACATAGAGAGGGTGGAGAGAAAAGTGACTGGTGAAAATCAGAGTGTGACAAGGAGAGGATCAGGGTGTGACAAGGAGGGGGCGGAGCAGGCGAGAATCCTATCACTGAACCACCAATGCCCTGGAGGGAGGGTGGTGCTTGTTAACAGTGGTTATGTAAATAGAATGCAGTGGTTATGTAAATAGAATGGTGTTAAGCAGGGGGGATTTAAACCAAATGAAACAGAAGGGGTCTCATGCATACCAACACCAGATCAAGCCCCTGGTCCTCATGTGCAGAAAGGAAGCTTTACAAACAGCCAAGCAGTGCTGCAGGTGTCTCTCTCTCTCTCCCTCTCCCTCTCCCTCCCCCTCCCCCTCTCCCTCTCCCCCTCTCCCTTTCCCACCCTCACTATCTTCCCCTGCCCAATTTCTCTCCATCCTATCTAATAAGAAATGAAGAGGTAAACAAAAATAGCTACCAGAAGTGGATTCATTGTGCAGGCACTGAGCCCCAGTGATAACCCTGGTGGCAGTAAAAAAAAAAAAAATTAAAAAGTGGGTGACCCGGGAGGTGGTGCAGTGGGTAAAGTGTTGAACCCTGAAGCATGAGGTCCTGCAAATGATCACCAGCACTCCATGTGGCAGAGTGATGCTCTGATTCTGTCTCCTCATCAATACATTTTAGAAACAAATAAGCTAGAATTAGCAGTAGGCCAGAGTGAAGGTGAGCAGGTAGTCTGCAGCTGGGACGGTGTCCCCTCCACCCCCACCCCACACACACACCCATAACCCATTGCCCAGACCCACTGGCCAGGTGTTTCTTTGCTGCTCAGCTCTGGCTCCTGGTGATACTGGGGATTGAACCCAGAGCCTATGAGCCTCTGGCATGAAAGTCTGCCTTGCTCTAGGTGGCGCTGACTGCTCAGCCTCCTTGGGCTTCTGGAGCCACGAAGCTAGCTGTTCCTCACCTCACCTGCCTCTTTTGCACTCACTCACCTATGCCCCTGCACCCCTGTTTGCCTGGCCCATCTGGCACTGGGGGTAGGGGCTGGGGAGCTCCCTGCACATGGGGACTTCTGCCTGGACCCTGAGTCACACAGCTCAGTGCAGCCCTGGGTGGCTGTCGGGCAGATGTGATGGTGGGATTCCCGCAGGTGGAGGAGGTGAGGAAGATGAAGATTGGCAACCCCCTGGACCGAGACACCAACCACGGCCCGCAGAACCACCAGGCCCACCTGCGGAAGCTTCTGGAATACTGCCAGCGCGGCGTGACAGAGGGAGCCACGCTGGTCTGTGGCGGAAAGCAGGTCCCCAGGCCAGGTGGGTCAGAGCATTCCCGGCCCAGATGGACTGGGCTGGGGTGAACCAAAGCAGCGGCCAGGTTTCTCGGGGCTAGGCACAGGGCGGGCCTTGCAGGATGGGGACATCTGACTGAGAGGGGGACCCAGTGCCAGCACAGTCGCTGTCATCACTGCATCCTTGAATTTTTTCACTCCCCCGGGTCACAAGACGGCTGTCTTTTCTCCTCCTCTTACACTTCTCAACTATTCTTGGCTGAACTCTCTCTCTCTCTACCTGCCCTTAAATAAAGTTGACTTTCAGAGTCTGTTTTGAGCTTGGAGTATTTCTCCCAGTCAAATATCTGGCTCCTCCTTGAATGAAATTTCTGACTCCCATACACCACTCCCTGGAAGTCCTCCAGGCTCTCCAGTTCAATAGGCAGCAGCCCCAGCACATCATCACAGTGTCTCTGACTCCAGGCAGGCTTTTGCCTTCCCAGAATCTTGCCTCTGACCAGGTCTCCTGAACCAGAGGAGCAGAGGCTGTTCCAGGACCTGGACTCAGCACTTAAAAAATACTATCACTTGGAAAGCCCAGAACTTTGTCACGGTCACACGCTGGGGCACACTGGGGTGGGACTCATGTGGGCTCGAATCTCAGGTCTACGCCAGGCCTACTCTGTGAGCTAATGCTCTTTTCCTCAGTAGCACTTAACTGAAAGGGTGGTGAGAAGCACGCAGCATCACAGACCCAGAGAGCTAGTTCACCAGATAGTGTGTCTGCCTTGCGATGAGCATTGCTCAGGTTTGAGCCCCAGCAGCACATGGGAAGTGCCTGGGGGGGGGGGGGGGCTCTGATGCGGTTCTCTCTCTCTCTCCCTCTCCCTCTGCCTCTGCCTCTCCCCCTCCTCCCTGCCCTCGTCCTACCCCCTCCTCTACGCCTCCCCCTCCCCCCCTCTATTGCGACCAGGATTATTACTGGGGCTTGGCACCAGCACTACAGACCCACCACTCCCTATAGCCATTTTTTTCCCTTTTCCTATTTTTCACTCGATAGGACAGTGAGAAATTGAGAGAAAACAGGGAGATAGAGAGGAGAGAACAACAGACACCTACAGACCTACTTCACCACTTGTGAGTCGGACCCCATGCACGTGGGGAGTGGGGGCTTGAACCTGGGTCCTTACACTTGGTAATATGCGCACTTAACCGAGTGTGCTACCATCCAGCCCCCCTTATCGCTCCTTCTCTGTGTTTCTGAATGAAAAAGTGTCCTGGGATCAGTGCAGTCACATACGCATGAGGTCACCGCTTTGCAAAAAACAAACAAACAAACAAACAGAAACAGAAGAAATCACAGGCCCAGGGCAGGGAAGCTACCCACAGAACTTGGGGATCAAGAAATCTCTGTGGGAACCAGAAATGCAGCTGAAAACTGGCAAGACACCAGGGAACACCCCCCCCCCCACACACACACACACCTGCCATGGGCCTCTGTCTCCCCCACCACACACACACACACACACCTGCCATGGGCCTCTGTCTCCCCCCACACACACACACACACACATACACACACCTGCCATGGGCCTCTGTCTCCCCCACACACACACACATGCCATGGGCCTCTATCTCCCCCCCCAAAACACACACACACACCTGCCATGGGCCTCTGTCTCCCCACACCCCCACACACACACACACCTGCCATGGGCCTCTGTCTCCCCCCCCCACACACACACACACCTGCCATGGGCCTCTGTCTCCCCCCCCCCACATACACACACACACACACCTGCCATGGGCCTCTGTCTCCCCCCCACACACACACCTGCCATGGGCCTCTGTCTCCCCCCCACACACACACACCTGCCATGGGCCTCTGTCTCCCCACACACACACACACACACCTGCCATGGGCCTCTGTCTCCCCCACACACACACACCTGCCATGGGCCTCTGTCTCCCCCACACACACACACCTGCCATGGGCCTCTGTCTCCCCATACACACACACACACACACACCTGCCATGGGCCTCTGTCTCCCCCCACACACACACACACCTGCCATGGGCCTCTGTCTCCCCCACACACACACACACCTGCCATGGGCCTCTGTCTCCCCCCCACACACACACACACACACCTGCCATGGGCCTCTGTCTCCCCCACACACACACACCTACTATGGGCCTCTGTCTCCCCCCCACACACACACACACCTGCCATGGGCCTCTGTCTCCCCCCACACACACACACACACCTGCCATGGGCCTCTGTCTCCCCCACACACACACACCTACTATGGGCCTCTGTCTCCCCCCACACACACATACACACCTGCCATGGGCCTCGGTCTCCCCCACACACACACACCTGGCATGGGCCTCTGTCTCCCCATACACACACACACACACACACCTGCCATGGGCCTCTGTCTCCCCCACACACACACACACACACCTGCCATGGGCCTCTGTCTCCCCATACACACACACACACACACACACCTGCCATGGGCCTCTGTCTCCCCCACACACACACACACCTGCCATGGGCCTCTGACTCCCCCCCCACACACACACACACACCTGCCATGGGCCTCTGTCTCCCCCCCACACACACACACCTGCCATGGGCCTCTGTCTCCCCCACACACACACACCTGCCATGGGCCTCTGTCTCCCCCCCCCACACACACACACACCTGCCATGGGCCTCTGTCTCCCCCCACACACACACACACACACCTGCCATGGGCCTCTGTCTCCCCCACACACACACACCTGCCATGGGCCTCTGTCTCCCCCCCCACACACACACACACACCTGCCATGGCCCTCTGTCTCCCCCCTCACACACACACACACACACCTGCCATGGGCCTCTGTCTCCCCCACACACACACACCTGCCATGGGCCTCTGTCTCCCCCCCACACACACACACACACCTGCCATGGGCCTCTGTCTCCCCCCCACACACACACACACACCTGCCATGGGCCTCTGTCTCCCCCCCACACACACACACACCTGCCATGGGCCTCTGTCTCCCCCACACACACACACACACACCTGCCATGGGCCTCTGTCTCCCCCCCCCCACACACACACACCTGCCATGGGCCTCTGTCTCCCCATACACACACACACACACACACCTGCCATGGGCCTCTGTCTCCCCCACACACACACACACACACACACCTGCCATGGGCCTCTGTCTCCCCATACACACACACACACACACACCTGCCATGGGCCTCTGTCTCCCCCACACACACACACACCTGCCATGGGCCTCTGACTCCCCCCCACACACACACACACACACCTGCCATGGGCCTCTGTCTCCCCCCCACACACACACACCTGCCATGGGCCTCTGTCTCCCCCACACACACACACCTGCCATGGGCCTCTGTCTCCCCCACACACACACACACACACCTGCCATGGGCCTCTGTCTCCCCCCCCCACACACACACACACACCTGCCATGGGCCTCTGTCTCCCCCACACACACACACCTGCCATGGGCCTCTGTCTCCCCCCACACACACACACACACACCTGCCATGGCCCTCTGTCTCCCCCTCACACACACACACACACACACCTGCCATGGGCCTCTGTCTCCCCCACACACACACACCTGCCATGGGCCTCTGTCTCCCCCCCCCACACACACACACACCTGCCATGGGCCTCTGTCTCCCCCCCACACACACACACACACCTGCCATGGGCCTCTGTCTCCCCCCCCACACACACACACACCTGCCATGGGCCTCTGTCTCCCCCCCCACACACACACACACACCTGCCATGGACCTCTGTCTCCCCCCACACACACACGCACACACACCTGCCATGGGCCTCTGTCTCCCCCCCCCCCACACACACACACACCTGCCATGGGCCTCTGTCTCCCCCCACACACACACACACACACACCTGCCATGGGCCTCTGTCTCCCCCCCCCGCCACACACACACACACACACACCTGCCATGGGCCTCTGTCTCCCCCACACACACACACCTGCCATGGGCCTCTATCTCCCCCCCCAAAACACACACACACACACCTGCCATGGGCCTCTGTCTCCCCACACACACACACACACACACCTGCCATGGGCCTCTGTCTCCCCCACACACACACACACACACACCTGCCATGGGCCTCTGTCTCCCGCCCCCCCACATACACACACACACACACCTGCCATGGGCCTCTGTCTCCCCCCCCCCCTTCACACACACACACACCTGCCATGGGCCTCTGTCTCCCCCACACACACACACCTGCCATGGGCCTCTGTCTCCCCCCCCCCACACACACACACACCTGCCATGGGCCTCTGTCTCCCCCCTCACACAACACACACACACCTGCCATGGGCCTCTGTCTCCCCCCACACACACACACCTGCCATGGGCCTCTATCTCCCCACACACACACACACACAGACCTGCCATGGGCCTCTGTCTCCCCCCACACACACACACACACACTCACCTGCCATGGGCCTCTGTCTCCCCCCAACCCCACACACACACACACCTGCCATGGGCCTCTGTCTCCCCCCCCCACACACACACACACCTGCCATGGGCCTCTGTCTCCCCCACACACACACACACCTACTATGGGCCTCTGTCTCCCCCACACACACACACACCTGCCATGGGCCTCTGTCTCCCCCCCACACACACACACACACCTGCCATGGGCCTCTGTCTCCCCTCCCCCCACATACACACACACACACACACCTGCAATGGGCCTCTGTCTCCCCCACACACACACACCTGCCATGGGCCTCTGTCTCCCCCACACACACACACACACACCTGCCATGGGCCTCTGTCTCCCCATACACACACACACACACACACCTGCCATGGGCCTCTGTCTCCCCCCACACACACACACACCTGCCATGGGCCTCTGTCTCCACCCCCACACACACACCTGCCATGGGCCTCTGTCTCCCCCACACACACACACCTACTATGGGCCTCTGTCTCCCCCCCACACACACACACACCTGCCATGGGCCTCTGTCTCCCCCCCCACACACACACACACCTGCCATGGGCCTCTGTCTCCCCCACACACACACACCTACTATGGGCCTCTGTCTCCCCCCACACACACATACACACCTGCCATGGGCCTCTGTCTCCCCCACACACACACACCTGCCATGGGCCTCTGTCTCCCCATACACACACACACACACACACCTGCCATGGGCCTCTGTCTCCCCCCCCCACACACACACACACCTGACATGGGCCTCTGTCTCCCCATACACACACACACACACACACACCTGCCATGGGCCTCTGTCTCCCCCACACACACACACACCTGCCATGGGCCTCTGACTCCCCCCCACACACACACACACACACCTGCCATGGGCCTCTGTCTCCCCCACACACACACACACCTGCCATGGGCCTCTGTCTCCCCCACACACACACACCTGCCATGGGCCTCTGTCTCCCCCACACACACACACACACACCTGCCATGGGCCTCTGTCTCCCCCCCCACACACACACACACACCTGCCATGGGCCTCTGTCTCCCCCCCACACACACACCTGCCATGGGCCTCTGTCTCCCCCCCCACACACACACACACACCTGCCATGGCCCTCTGTCTCCCCCCTCACACACACACACACACACCTGCCATGGGCCTCTGTCTCCCCCACACACACACACCTGCCATGGGCCTCTGTCTCCCCCCCCCACACACACACACACCTGCCATGGGCCTCTGTCTCCCCCCCACACACACACACACACCTGCCATGGGCCTCTGTCTCCCCCCACACACACACACACACCTGCCATGGGCCTCTGTCTCCCCCACACACACACACACACACCTGCCATGGGCCTCTGTCTCCCCCCCCACACACACACACACCTGCCATGGGCCTCTGTCTCCCCATACACACACACACACACACACACCTGCCATGGGCCTCTGTCTCCCACACACACACACACACACACACACCTGCCATGGGCCTCTGTCTCCCCATACACACACACACACACACACACACCTGCCATGGGCCTCTGTCTCCCCCACACACACACACACCTGCCATGGGCCTCTGACTCCCCCCCCACACACACACACACACCTGCCATGGGCCTCTGTCTCCCCCCCACACACACACACCTGCCATGGGCCTCTGTCTCCCCCACACACACACACCTGCCATGGGCCTCTGTCTCCCCCACACACACACACACACACCTGCCATGGGCCTCTGTCTCCCCCCCCCCCACACACACACACCTGCCATGGGCCTCTGTCTCCCCCACACACACACACCTGCCATGGGCCTCTGTCTCCCCCCCCACACACACACACACACCTGCCATGGCCCTCTGTCTCCCCCCTCACACACACACACACACACACCTGCCATGGGCCTCTGTCTCCCCCCCACACACACACCTGCCATGGGCCTCTGTCTCCCCCCCACACACACACACACACCTGCCATGGGCCTCTGTCTCCCCCCCACACACACACACACACCTGCCATGGGCCTCTGTCTCCCCCCACACACACACACACACCTGCCATGGGCCTCTGTCTCCCCCCACACACACACACACACACCTGCCATGGACCTCTGTCTCCCCCCACACACACACGCACACACACCTGCCATGGGCCTCTGTCTCCCCCCCACACACACACACACACACCTGCCATGGGCCTCTGTCTCCCCCCCCCCACACACACACACACACCTGCCATGGGCCTCTGTCTCCCCCCCCCGCCACACACACACACACACACCTGCCATGGGCCTCTGTCTCCCCCACACACACACACCTGCCATGGGCCTCTATCTCCCCCCCCCAAAACACACACACACACCTGCCATGGGCCTCTGTCTCCCCCCACACACACACACACACACCTGCCATGGGCCTCTGTCTCCCCCCCCCACACACACACACACCTGCCATGGGCCTCTGTCTCCCGCCCCCCCACATACACACACACACACACCTGCCATGGGCCTCTGTCTCCCCCACACACACACACACACACACACCTGCCATGGGCCTCTGTCTCCCCCACACACACACACCTGCCATGGGCCTCTGTCTCCCCCCACACACACACACACACACCTGCCATGGGCCTCTGTCTCCCCCCTCACACACACAGACACACCTGCCATGGGCCTCTGTCTCCCCCCACACACACACACCTGCCATGGGCCTCTATCTCCCCCCCACACACACACACACAGACCTGCCATGGGCCTCTGTCTCCCCCCCCACACACACACACACACTCACCTGCCATGGGCCTCTGTCTCCCCCCAACCCCACACACACACACACCTGCCATGGGCCTCTGTCTCCCCCCCACACACACACACACACCTGCCATGGGCCTCTGTCTCCCCCACACACACACACACCTACTATGGGCCTCTGTCTCCCCCACACACACACACACCTGCCATGGGCCTCTGTCTCCCCCCCACACACACACACACACCTGCCATGGGCCTCTGTCTCCCCTCCCCCCACATACACACACACACACACACCTGCAATGGGCCTCTGTCTCCCCCACACACACACACCTGCCATGGGCCTCTGTCTCCCCCCCACACACACACACACACCTGCCATGGGCCTCTGTCTCCCCATACACACACACACACACACACCTGCCATGGGCCTCTGTCTCCCCCCACACACACACACACCTGCCATGGGCCTCTGTCTCCACCCCCACACACACACCCGCCATGGGCCTCTGTCTCCCCCCCACACACACACCTACTATGGGCCTCTGTCTCCCCCACACACACACACACCTGCCATGGGCCTCTGTCTCCCCCCCACACACACACACACCTGCCATGGGCCTCTGTCTCCCCCACACACACACACCTACTATGGGCCTCTGTCTCCCCCCACACACACACACACACCTGCCATGGGCCTCTGTCTCCCCCACACACACACACCTGCCATGGGCCTCTGTCTCCCCCCCCACACACACACACACACCTGCCATGGGCCTCTGTCTCCCCCCCCACACACACACACACACCTGCCATGGGCCTCTGTCTCCCCCACACACACACACCTGCCATGGGCCTCTGTCTCCCCCCACACAAACACACACACACCTGCCATGGGCCTCTGTCTCCCCCCTCACACACACACACACACCTGCCATGGGCCTCTGTCTCCCCCACACACACACAGCTGCCATGGCCTCTGTCTCCCCCCCACACACACACACACACACCTGCCATGGGCCTCTGTCTCCCCCCCCCCACACACACACACACCTGCCATGGGCCTCTGTCTCCCCCCCACACACACACACCTGCAATGGGCCTCTGTCTCCCACACACACACAGACCTGCCATGAGCCTCTGTCTGCCCCACACACACACACACACACCTGCCATGGGCCTCTGTCTCCCCATACACACACACACACACACCTGCCATGGGCCTCTGTCTCCCGCCCCCCACACACACACACACCTGCCATGGGCTTCTGTCTCCCCATACACACACACACACACACACCTGCCATGGGCCTCTGTCTCCCCCACACACACACACACCTGCCATGGGCCTCTGTCTCCCCCCCACACACACACACACACACACCTGCCATGGGCCTCTGTCTCCCCCCCCCACACACACACACACCTGCCATGGGCCTCTGTCTCCCCCCCCCCCACACACACACACACACCTGCCATGGGCCTCTGTCTCCCCCACACACACACACACCTGCCATGGGCCTCTATCTCCCCCCCCAAAACACACACACACACCTGCCATGGGCCTCTGTCTCCCCAAACACACACACACACCTGCCATGGGCCTCTGTCTCCCCCACACACACACACCTGCCATGGGCCTCTGTCTCCCCCACACACACACACCTGCCATGGGCCTCTGTCTCCCCATACACACACACACACACACACCTGCCATGGGCCTCTGTCTCCCCCCACACACACACACACCTGCCATGGGCCTCTGTCTACCCCACACACACACACCTGCCATGGGCCTCTGTCTCCCCCACACACACACACACACACACCTGCCATGGGCCTCTGTCTCCCCCACACACACACACCTACTATGGGCCTCTGTCTCCCCCACACACACACACACACCTGCCATGGGCCTCTGTCTCCCCCACACACACACCCCTACTATGGGCCTCTTTCTCCCCCCCCACACACACACACACCTGCCATGGGCCTCTGTCTGCCCCACACACACACACACACACACCTGCCATGGGCCTCTGTCTCCCCATACACACACACACACACACACCTGCCATGGGCCTCTGTCTCCCCCCCGCCCCCCCCACACACACACCTGCCATGGGCCTCTGTCTCCCCATACACACACACACACACACACACCTGCCATGGGCCTCTGTCTCCCCCCCACACACACACACCTGCCATGGGCCTCTGTCTCCCCCCCCCACACACACACACACACACCTGCCATGGGCCTCTGTCTCCCCCACACACACACACACCTGCCATGGGCCTCTGTCTCCCCCACACGCACACACCTGCCATGGGCCTCTGTCTCCCCCCCCACACACACACACACACACACCTGCCATCGGCCTCTGTCTCCCCCCCCACACACACACACACACCTGCCATGGGCCTCTGTCTTCCCCACACACACACACACACACCTGCCATGGGCCTCTGTCTCCCCCACACACACACACACACACCTGCCATGGGCCTCTGTCTCCCCCACACACACACACACCTGCCATGGGCCTCTGTCTCCCCCCCACACACACACCTACTATGGGCCTCTGTCTCCCCCCACACACACACACCTGCCATGGGCCTCTATCTCCCCCCCCCCCCACACACACACACACCTGCCATGGGCCTCTGTCTCCCCACACACACACACCTGCCATGGGCCTCTATCTCTCCCCCCCCCACACACACACACACCTGCCATGGGCCTCTGTCTCCCCCACACACACACACACACCTGCCATGGGCCTCTGTCTCCCCACACACACACACACCTGCCATGGGCCTCTATCTCCCCCCCCCACACACACACACACACCTGCCATGGGCCTCTGTCTCCCCCCACACACACACACTCACCTGCCATGGGCCTCTGTCTCCCCCCCCCCACACACACACACACCTGCCATGGGCCTCTGTCTCCCCCCAACCCCACACACACACACACCTGCCATGGGCCTCTGTCTCCCCCCCACACACACACACCTACTATGGGCCTCTGTCTCCCACACACACACACACACACCTGCCATGGGCCTCTGTCTCCCCCCCCCACACACACACACACACACACCTGCCATGGGCCTCTGTCTCCCCTCCCCCCACATACACACACACACACACACCTGCAATGGGCCTCTGTCTCCCCCACACACACACACCTGCCATGGGCCTCTGTCTCCCCCCCACACACACACACACACCTGCCATGGGCCTCTGTCTCCCCCCCCCACACACACACACACACCTGCCATGGGCCTCTGTCTCCCCCACACACACACACACCTGCCATGGGCCTCTGTCTCCCCCACACGCACACACCTGCCATGGGCCTCTGTCTCCCCCCCACACACACACACACACACACACCTGCCATGGGCCTCTGTCTCCCCCCACACACACACACACACACCTGCCATGGGCCTCTGTCTTCCCCCCCCACACACACACACATGCCATGGGCCTCTGTCTCCCCCCCACACACACACTCACCTGCCATGGGCCTCTGTCTCCCCCACACACACACACACCTGCCATGGGCCTCTGTCTCCCCCACACACACACACCTACTATGGGCCTCTGTCTCCCCCCACACACACACACACACCTGCCATGGGCCTCTGTCTCCCCCCCACACACACACCTGCCATGGCCCTCTATCTCCCCCACCCCACACACACACACACCTGCCATGGGCCTCTGTCTCCCCCCCACACACACACCTGCCATGGGCCTCTATCTCTCCCCCCCCACACACACACACACACCTGCCATGGGCCTCTGTCTCCCCCCCCCACACACACACACCTGCCATGGGCCTCTGTCTCCCCCCACACACACACACCTGCCATGGGCCTCTATCTCCCCCCCCCCCACACACACACACACCTGCCATGGGCCTCTGTCTCCCCCCACACACACACACTCACCTGCCATGGGCCTCTGTCTCCCCTCCCACACACACACACACACCTGCCATGGGCCTCTGTCTCCCCCCAACCCCACACACACACACACCTGCCATGGGCCTCTGTCTCCCCCACACACACACACACACCTACTATGGGCCTCTGTCTCCCCCCCACACACACACACACCTGCCATGGGCCTCTGTCTCCCCCCCCCACACACACACACACCTGCCATGGGCCTCTGTCTCCCCTCCCCCCACATACACACACACACACACCTGCAATGGGCCTCTGTCTCCCCCACACACACACACCTGCCATGGGCCTCTGTCTCCCCCACACACACACACACACACCTGCCATGGGCCTCTGTCTCCCCATACACACACACACACACACACCTGCCATGGGCCTCTGTCTCCCCCCACACACACACACACCTGCCATGGGCCTCTGTCTCCCCCACACACACACACACCTGCCATGGGCCTCTGTCTCCCCCCCACACACACACACACACCTGCCATGGTTCTCTGTCTCCCCCACACACACACACCTACTATGGGCCTCTGTCTCCCCCCCACACACACACACACCTGCCATGGGCCTCTGTCTCCCCCCACACACACACACACACCTGCCATGGGCCTCTGTCTCCCCCACACACACACACCTACTATGGGCCTCTGTCTCCCCCCCCACACACACACACACCTGCCATGGGCCTCTGTCTCCCCCCCACACACACACCTGCCATGGGCCTCTGTCTCCCCACACACACACACACACACACCTGCCATGGGCCTCTGTCTCCCCCACACACACACACACACACCTGCCATGGGCCTCTGTCTCCCCCCCACACACACACCTGCCATGGGCCTCTGTCTCCTCCCCCACACACACACACACACCTGCCATGGGCCTCTGTCTCCCCCCTCACACACACACACACACCTGCCATGGGCCTCTGTCTCCCCCACACAAACACACCTGCCATGGGCCTCTGTCTCCCCCCCACACACACACACACACACCTGCCATGGGCCTCTGTCTCCCCCCCACACACACACACACACCTGCCATGGGCCTCTGTCTCCCCCCCACACACACACACCTGCAATGGGCCTCTGTCTGCCCCACACACACACACCTGCCATGAGCCTCTGTCTGCCCCACACACACACACACACACCTGCCATGGGCCTCTGTCTCCCCATACACACACACACACACACCTGCCATGGGCCTCTGTCTCCCCCCCCACACACACACACACACCTGCCATGGGCCTCTGTCTCCCCATACACACACACACACACACACCTGCCATGGGCCTCTGTCTCCCCCCCACACACACACACCTGCCATGGGCCTCTGTCTCCCCCACACACACACACACACACACACCTGCCATGGGCCTCTGTCTCCCCCCACACACACACACTCACCTGCCATGGGCCTCTGTCTCCCCCCCCACACACACACACACCTGCCATGGGCCTCTGTCTCCCCCCAACCCCACACACACACACACCTGCCATGGGCCTCTGTCTCCCCCCAACCCCACACACACACCTACTATCGGCCTCTGTCTCCCCCCCACACACACACACACCTACCATGGGCCTCTGTCTCCCCCCCCACACACACACACACCTGCCATGGGCCTCTGTCTCCCCCCCCCCCCACATACACACACACACACACCTGCAATGGGCCTCTGTCTCCCCCACACACACACACCTGCCATGGGCCTCTGTCTCCCCCCCCCCACACACACACACCTGCCATGGGCCTCTGTCTCCCCCCCACACACACACACATACCTGACATGGGCCTCTCTCTCCCCCCCCCCACACACACACACACCTGCCATGGGCCTCTGTCTCCCCCCCCACACACACACACACACACCTGCCATGGGCCTCTGTCTCCCCCCACACACACACACACCTGCCATGGGCCTCTGTCTCCCACACACACACACACACCTGCGATGGGCCTCTGTCTCCCCCCCCACACACACACATACCTGCCATGGGCCTCTGTCTCCCCCCCCCACGCACACACACACACCTGCCATGGGCCTCTGTCTCCCCCCCCCCACACACACACACACCTGCCATGGGCCTCTGTCTCCCACACACACACACACACCTGCCATGGGCCTCTGTCTCCCCCCCACACACACACCTGCCATGGGCCTCTGTCTCCCCCACCCACGCACACACACACACCTGCCTTGGGCCTCTGTCTCCCCCCCCCCCACACACACACACACACCTGCCATGGGCCTCTGTCTCCCACACACACACACACACACCTGCCATGGGCCTCTGTCTCCCACACACACACACACACCTGCCATGGGCCTCTGTCTCCCCTCCCACACACACACACACACACCTGCCATGGGCCTCTGTCTCCCCCCCACACACACACACCTACCATGGGTCTCTGTCTTCCCCCCACACACACACACACACACACCTGCCATGGGCCTGTGTCTCCCCCACAGGCTTCTTCTTCGAGCCCACGGTCTTCACCGACGTGGAGGACCATATGTTCATTGCCAAGGAGGAGTCCTTTGGGCCCGTCATGATCATCTCCCGGTTTGCCAATGGGTAGGGCTCCTCATTCTTCTCTTGTTCTCCTGGGTCTCTGGGTGGCTTTGGGGAAGATCCCTGGGCAGCTGGGAGGACTCAGCTGGGAGGGCTCAGGCACAAGGGAGCTGTGCCCCAGGGGACAGGCAGAGTGTCCTCTGTGTCTCTATGTGCCTGTCATTCTCGGTGCACTGCACGTGGTGGTGAGCTGGGAGCGCCAGGGGCCGAGCTGCCACAGCCAGCAGGGCCTCTGCCAGGACCTCCCAGAAGCAGATCGCAAAGTCCTCCAAACCTTCAACTCCCAGTGGGGCAGCTCACGCCTTGTCTGTCCCTGTGCGCTGGGGACCAGCCTGCCCACCCCCACGCCCGCACACACTGGGCTCCTGTCCCCTCGTTTGTAAAGTGAGCGGCTCCCCCATGAGGACCTAAAGGCTGACTGGCTCCTCCCTCCTCCCTTCTTTTCTCTCTGCTGTCTTCCTGCACGTGTGGGGGCCAGCACGCTTCTCCCTGGAAGTCCCATGTGACTGGGACTTAGAGTGGGCAGGCTCCCCTGTGAGGGAGAAGGTGCTAATCTCTCTATTAGGCCCCTTTGTCCCCCCCCCATCCCAATGTCCAGGGCTGCCCCTCTGTCCCCTCCATGTAGTCCTCCTGGAATTTCCCCCGACACACAGGGACATCGATGGTGTACTGTCTCGGGCCAATGCCACAGAGTTTGGCCTGGCCTCGGGAGTCTTCACCAGGGACCTCAGCAAGGCCCTGTACATCAGTGACAAGCTGGATGCAGGCACAGTGTTCGTCAACACCTACAACAAGACCGACGTGGCTGCACCTTTTGGGGGCTTCAAGCAGTCGGGCTTCGGCAAAGACCTGGGTAAGCCAGTGCCCCCCATCCCGTGCGCCTGGGAGGCCACTGGGCACAGGAGCCTGGTGGAGGGGCTGGGGTACTGCCAAGGGGAGGGTGTTGGTGTGTATGTCTTACTGGGGACTAGCCACAAGGCAATGAAGAACTTTCTACAAAGTGAGGAGTAGTTTGGGAAGTAGAAAAGACAAAGCGATTGGGCCAAGGAGACCAGCAGGTGACTTTTGGGGGTATGCCATGAGGAGGGGCCATGCCTCACCTGAGTGATGCCCCAGGCTCTGGTCACATGGGAGCACTGTGGATGGCACTCGGGATGCACCATCATGGGTGGTGTCTCTCTCTCCCCCCACCCCTTCTCACATTCCCTCCCTCCTCTCCAACCCCACCAGATGTGTAAAACAAGGGGGGAAATGGACTGGCAAAATAGTTCGCACGGAGGGAGCGCTGCTTTGCCACGTACATGACCCGGGTTCGAGCCCAGCTTCCACCACACTGAAAGAAGCTGCAGTGCTGAGGTCTTTTCACTCTGCTTCTGTGTCTCTGGGGGAATATGCATCTTACAAGCTAGCTCGCCTGAATAGTGTGGTGTGCGCGACCTGAGACAGCCCAGCCGGCAGCAGCGCCCACTGGAGGAAGCCTCAGTGCTGTGGTGTCTGTCCTTGTCCCTCTGTCACTATCAGAAAGTCAGCCTTGAGCTGCGAAGCCCTAGTGATGATAGGAGGGAAAAGAGAAAAAAGGAAGGAAACTGTCCCCCTGCCCAGCTCAGAGCCCCCAGGTCTCTTTCTCCCACGCCCCTCTTTCAGGCCCTGCAGAGAGGAGCCCCGTAAGCTGACACTGCACAGTGTGCTGGCAGAGGCAGCACTCCCCCCCACACACACACACTTGATGGTTACTGTCATCCCCCCCCCCCCCCCCCGTCTGGTCTGCCACCTCCTCCTGCCTCCCCCAGGCCTCCTTCCTGCCTCCTCTTTGGGGACCCACGGTGACCAACAGTGTCCAGAAACCCATGGGTGTTGGGTCCCCAAGACATGACTCTTTTTTTTTTTAATTTTTATTTTATTTATTCCCTTTTGTTGCCCTTGTTGTTTTTTTATTGTTGTAGTTATTATTGTTGTTGTCGTTGTTGGATAGGACAGAGAGAAATGGAGAGAGGAGGGGAAGATAGAGAGGAGGAGAGAAAGACAGACACCTGCAGACCTGCTTCACCGCCTGGGAAGCGACTCCCCTGCAGGTGGGGAGCCGGGGTTTGAACCGGGATCCTTATGCCGGTCCTTGTGCTTTGTGCCACATGCGCTTAACCCGCTGTGCTACAGCCCGACTCCCGACATGACTCTTAAGACCCTGTGCCCTCAGCTCCTCCCCACCCTCCCTGGTACCCACAGAGAGAACCCCACAAACCCCAGATTCCTCACAGCCTACCTGGGATGGGCCCAGTGGCCAAGGTGACCCAGTGGGTGAGTGTGTGCCTGGGCCCAGTCTCAGTGGAGAGGGGGTGTCACCCAGCAGCAACAGGGCCCACGTGCTGGTCCAGGACCGGAACACAGCGGCCACAGAGCATGGCTGAGTCCTGGGCCCCCAGGAACTGTGAGGCACCTTTCTTTCCCACCACAGTGGAATCTGGAAACTGCTGGGGGCAGCAATGAGGGGAGCCAGTGGGTGTCGAGTCTCACTGATAGGGAGCCCAGGAGAACCGTCATCTGTAGGGCTGCCCGCCACGGCAAGAGAAGTTTCCAGAACAGTGACATCCCAGATCAGCTCGAGATTCTTCTCTTTCTTTCCTTCTTTCCTTTCCTTCTTGGAGCCAGGATCTTGTATGTACATGACTTCACATCTGTGGGCTGCTTTTTCCTTCAGACAGAGATGAGGGAAGCAGGGATGGAGGGAGGGAGGAGGAGAGGGGGAAGGAGAGACACTCCACAACACCAGAACTTCTCCTAGTGCCATAGCACCTTCTGGAATGCTGGGGTTCCAACTCGGCCCAGGCTCAAAGCCGTCTCGCCCTCGCCCTCGCCCTCTCCCTCCCCCTCCCTTCTCCCCCTCCCTTCTCCCCCTCCCCCTCCCTTCTCCCCCTCTCTCTCTCCCTCTTTCTCTCCCTCTCTCTCTCCCCCTCTCTCTCCATTCTCCAGGTCACATCTGGGACTGAGTCAGGGCTGACCCCTGGTGGTGGCTGCAGGGATCTGCAGGGTGGTGGGTGCCAGGGAGGGGGCACATGCAGGGGGCACTGCTGTGGGACCCCATGTCCACGATGCCCTGCTTGGCGTTTTGCAGGAGAGGCGGCCCTGAACGAGTACCTGCGCATCAAGACGGTCACCTTCGAGTACTGAGCACAGCCCCTCTCTGCCACGTCCTCAGCAAGACCTGCCTTCTCTGTGGGCTTTGGGCCCTGCATCCCACCGCAAAACCCACACACACACACCCCGTGAGAAAGCCACTGTAGGGCAAATAAAGTCCTGAAGCAACTAGAGATGCGCCCGTGTCTCTCCCTACCAGTCTCTGGGCACCCAACGATCCCTGTGAGGTGACCCCCCCTAGGAGAGCAGGGTGCTGCGGGCGAGACAGCTCCACACTCAGAAAACAGGTGCTGAGTGAGGGAGGGGTTGCGGGGGGAGCTGGCTTCTGGGAGGTGGGGGGTGCACAGGGGAAGCTCCCAGTGTCCCCAGAAAAGCAGCCTGTGGTAGTGATGCCTCCTGGGGGAGACCGTCCAGACCTCGCCCAGCTTCTGTGGCCTCACAAAGGGGACCCCAGAGCCCAGCTGCCCTGGTTCTGAGCTACATGGTGAGGGTGGTCTGCGCTGTCTCCCAGCTTTTTCTGCATCTGTGCTTCTCCATGGAGTCTCCCTAGGTCCAGGGACCTGCCCCCCACCCTGCACTTCTCTCTTCCCCGCGCCTTCTGTCCTTGTGGGAGCCTGGGGCCCTCCTTCTGCACCCCAGCCCCACACCCTCCCCCCAACTCTACAAGCCTGTTTATCTGCAGCTACATGTCACTCTCTTCTTGTCATGCGAAGCCCCAACCCGGCCTGGCTCTGCACCGCCTGGGCCCCACAACCCCTTGTGTGTGTGTGGGGGGGGGGGAGGTCCTCTCTCCAAGGATCCCCCTGAACATGCAGGGAGTGTCCCTGCCCAGTCTTTGCTTGCCTAGAAGCACCCCCTTCCTTTCATTCTGTCTTTCAGGGGACTTGTAGCCACCACCTCCATCACCACCACCCATCTCCTGAGTGTGCTTTTACAAGGGGCCAGCCAGCCAGCAGCAGACAGTGCCTAGTCACTGCATGCCCAATGCCCCACAGCTGCCCCATGGGGCTCCAGACGATCTCATTCAGTTCACCCCCAACCCTCCCTCCAGCTGGGATTCAGCCTGGGACCTCCCTAATGAAATCTGTGCATGCCACCTCCCTGGCCCTCTCCCAACTATTTTTATTCCGATTCACTTATTATTTATTGTCGATGCTGGAGCTTCACTTCTCTGAACTGATTTTTTTTTCCAGGGAGAGAGAGCATAAAAAGACACCACAGCACCAAAGCTTGTCCCCCAGCGCGGGGGGAGGGGGGCAGGCTTGAGCTGGGTCACATGCACATGATGCAGACTGCTCCCCAAGTGAACTGCCACACTGGCCCTCAGTCCTACCTTACAGAGCGGGGCATTTGCCCAAGGCCACTGGGCTAGTGGGAATGGTGCACACTTTGTCCTGGGAAGGGGTTTTGGAAGGCGCCCCTCTTCCCACACAGGAATTTCTCAGGTCCTTTGAACTTAGAGACTATGGGCTGAGGGTATATATGTGTGTGTGTGTGTGTGTGTGTGTGTGTGTGTGTGTAGAAGTATGTATGTATATATATGTATGTATACATTATATATGTATTATATATACATTATATATATTCCTGAAATTATGAAGCAGGGAGTATGAAGACCCTCACAGTTCTCCCTTCCCTCTTTTTCTGTGCTGTGTGGATCCTGTGACTTTCATGCAGAAGGTGACACCTCCGGGCCCCAACCTGGGGGAGGAGTTTCCCCAGACCAGGCCCTTCTCTTTGATACTGGCCCCATGTCCCCACAGTCCCCTCAGCTCTGACACTCTCTATGGGAGTTTCTAATGCTGTGGAGTTGGATGTGTCATGCTTCTGGAAACTTCCAAACCCCATGCTACTGCAGGTTTTATTCTCCACATAGGTATGATCAGTGGCTTCTTGTAGCTCTATCTATTCACTGATTTCTGTAAAAGACAGAGACCCAAGAAGCACTGAGTTGTGGCACATGGAACCTGCAGTCTTATGCACGTGCGTCCTGTGCTCTATCCATTGGGCTTCTCTCCAGCCAGATAGCATCAATTATTAACTCCTGACTGGGACTTAGCTCATCCAATAGCACATGTGCCCTCCCATATAAGAAGTCCAGGCTTCGGAAGTCGAGCGGTGGCGCAGCGGGTTAAGCGCACGTGGTGTAAAGCACAAGGACCGGCATAAGGATCCCTGTCCGAGCCCCCGGCTCCCCACCTGCAGGGGCGTCGCTTCACAGGTGGTGAAGCAGGTCTGTAGGTGTCTATCTTTCTCTCCCCCTCTCTGTCTTCCCCTCCTGTCTCTGTTTCTCTCTGTCATATCCAACAACAATGACATCAATAACAACAACAATAATAACTACAATAATAAAACAAGGGCAACAAGAAGGGAATAAATAAATTTTTCTTTTTTAAAAAAGATATCCTGTAATAAGAAAACATCTCAAGACTGGGGAATAACAGTAGAACGTTGGACATGAGAGCATGTACCAGAATGCTGCTCTAGCTTCTCTCTCTCTTCTCTATGTCTCTGTCTCATGTCTAACTCAGATAAAATAAAATTAAATTAAAAAAAATCCAGGCTTCAAGTTCTAATACCACATGGGAACACCATAGGTGGTCCCTCTCATAGAAGACTCTAAAGCTATTTAGAAATAAAATAGTGGGGAGTCGGGCGGTAGCACAGTGGGTTAATTGCACATGATGCAAAGCGCAAGGACCGGCATAAGGATCCCAATTTGAGCCCCCGGCTCCCCACCTGCAGGGGAGTCACTTCACAGGTGGTGAAGCAGGTCTGCAGGTGTCTGTCTTTCTCTCCCCCACTCTGTCTTCCCCTCCTCTCTCCATTTCTCTCTGTCCTATCCAACAACAATGACATCAACAACAGTAACTACAACAATAAAACAACAAGGGCAATAAAAGAGAATAAATAAATATTTTAAAAAAGAAATAAAATAGTGGTGGGGGCCAGGTGGTGGTGCACCTGGTTGAGCACATATGCTGCAATGCTCAAAGACCCAGGTTCAAGCCCCTGGTCCCCACCTGCAGGTTGAAAGCTTTCTTTCTCTCTCCCTCTCTCCTCCTTCCCTCTCGATTTCTGGCTGTTTCTGTCCAATAAATAAATAAAGATAATATAAAAAATTGTTAAAGAAGGGGGTCGAGCAGTAGTGCAGCGGGTTAAGGGCATGTGGCACAAAGTGCAAGGACTGCAGTGAGGATCCCAGTTCGCGCCCCCAGCTCCCCACCTGCAGGGGAGTCGCTTCACAGGTGGTGAAACAGGTCTGCAGGTGTCTGTCTTTCTCTCCCCCTCTCTGTCTTCCCCTCATCTCTCCATTTCTCTCTGTCCTATCCAACAACAAACAACATCAACAACAATAATAACCACAACAAGGCTACAACAACAAGGGCAACAAAAAGGGAAAAGAAAATGGCCTCCAGGAGCCGTGGATTTGTGGTGCAGGCACCGAGCCCAGCAATAACCCTGGTGGCAAAAAAAAAAAAAAAACTGTTAAAGAAATAAAACAGTGGCTGTGTGTTTTGACAGAGCACGTGTGAGAGACCCTGGCTTTGAAGCCTCACATCATATGGGAGCAGTGGGGTGGTGTCTCTCTTTGTGACCTCAGGGCAGTGGTGTCACCTGTGAGTGAGATCCTGATGCCACATTTCAAACTAACAGGGAAATAGAAATCTCCATGAGCAAATGGGGGAGGAGCCAACAGGCAACATGGTAGAAAGATAAAATGAAGACGTCAACTGTGAAATCTTAGGCCCATCTCAAGCTGGACTACAATTTAGCTCAGAGTTTTCTAACTGCCAAGCATGTCGGGAAACCTGACTGGTGACCTAACTCACAGTGTCCCTGTGACAGAAACAAGCTGGGTTTTCTCTAGTGGAGATGAATTTATTATGAGTCCTAGTTCTCTGGCATTTTAAAAAATTTGTACGTATTATGCAAGAGAGGTTTGTATGTACACACAGAATAGAGCTGTCTGCCACGTGTGGTGCAAGGAATTGAATCCGGGGCCCTTTGCATAATGCAAGTCCTGCACTCTACCTGCTGAACAATCTCTCTGGTCACCAGGGGGGAAATCATGTTACAGTGTGTCTTCTCCTCCCACTGTCTACTACTGCTACTTCATAGTAAGGTAATACGGTGCAGGTAGCTTCTTCTCCTCCTCCTTCTCCTCCTCCTCTTCTTCTTCTTCCTCTCCTATCTTAAAGATTTTTTTTAACTTATCTGTGAACAAAAGAAAGGGAGAGAGAACAGGAAAATTGAAGCATCATGCTGGCATGTGCAATGCCAGGGATTGAACTCAGGACTTGGTGCTTGCAAGTCTAACCCTTTATTCACTGCCCCACCTCCCAGACTGCAAAGCACCTGCTTCCTATACAGTGCTCCAGATAGGCCGAGCCCACACCAAGCACAGCCAGGACAAACTAGTGCGCCCGTGGGGAGGCTGGGGCACAGTCCTCCTGGGGCAAAGGGCATGGTGGGCTGGCCGATGCCAACCAGATGTAGTTTGCATTGCTCTGATTGGACCCAAATGTGAGGAACCAAAGGTAACGGGATTTTCCAGAAACCTTTCCAGAGACAGCCTTGCATTTATTCAGGAGAGATGTTGGAGATGTTCAGGATCCAAAGACAGGGAGTCACTGGTCTGGGCCTTAGAAACTGCATTTCATAGCTTGGGAGACTGTGCACTGGCTAAAGCACTAGACTTGCAAGCCTGAGGTCCTGAGTTCAACCCGAGGCATTAAATGTGCCAGCATAATGCTTTGCATTTTCTGAGACTGGTGCGCTGCGTACTGTGCTAAGACAGTTGCTGCTCTAAGTTTTAAATGGACAAGGAAACTCAACAAGGATCAGAAAGCACATGGCTCTACAGAGGGCATCCACTGCAATGTCTGCACACAGTACCCACTGCTCCCAGTAGCCACATTTTCCTCTTTTTTTTTTTTTTTGGTCTACTTTAGTTGACTGGACAGAGAGAAATTGAGAGGGAAGTGGGAGATAGGGAGAAAGACAGAGAGACACCTGGAGTACTTGCTTCACCACTCACAAGGCTCCCCCGCTGCAGGCGGGGAGCAGGGGCTGGAACCCAGGTATCCCAGGTATGCTTAAGTGGGTGCTTCACCACCTGCCCCTACCTCTATTTAAAAAAAAACTCAGCAAGAGTGGTAAACTCACATAGGCACAAAGCCCCAGCAGCAAAAAACAAAGTCTACCCAGGAGATGGCACAGGGGCTAAAGAACTGGGCTTTCCAGCATCAAGTCCCAAGTTCTATCCTCTCACTCTTTCATTAATAAATATCATTCTTAAAAACAAGGAGAGAAGGGGGCTGGGCGGGTAGCACAGCAGGCTAAGCACACATGGCGAAAAGCCCAAGGATGGGATTAAGGATCCCATTTTGAGCCCCCCGGCTCACCTCCTGCAGGGGGATTGCTTCACAAGTGGTGAAGCAGATCTGCAGGCGTCTGTCTGGCCCTCTTTCTGTCTTCCCCTCCTCTCTCTCTTTCTCTGTCCTATCCAATGACAATAACAACAGCAACAAAATGGAAAAGGATGGCCTCTAGGAGCAGTGGATTCATAGTCCAGGCACAAAGCCCCAGCAACAACCCAGAGGCCAAAAACAAATAAATAAAATAAATAGGAGAAAGGTGTTTTTGCAAGGCTACGTACAAATATGGAGACAAAAGATCTGACATGGGAGTCGGGCTGTAGTGCAGCGGGCTAAGTGCAGGTGGCGCAAAGCACAAGGACCGGCATAAGGATCCCGGTTCGAACCCCGGCTCCCCACCTGCAGGGGAGTCGCTTCATAGGCGGTGAAGCAGGTCTGCAGGTGTCTGTCTTTCTCTCCTCCTCTCTGTCTTCCCCTCCCTCTCTCCATTTCTCTCTGTCCTATCCAACAATGACAACAACAATAATAACTACAACAATAAAACAACAAGGACAACAAAAAGGAATAAATAAAATAAACATAAAAAAAAAAAAAAAGATCTGACACACTTCAGTCTGGGTTGATACAGCTGTCTCTCTCATCTCCTGTACCACCAGAAATTCAATTCCTGATTTTAAGGACACACACACACTTCTGTCTCTGTTTCTTTCAAAACCATCAGCACTGAGGTCTGGAAATAGTTCATATTTGAAACACTGGGTTCAAGCCCAGCCAACACAGGAAAGCACATTGAATGGCACTGTGGAGCTCAGCGGATGGTAGAGTAATGCTTCTCTGTCTCTCTCTTTCCCTCTCTTCCTCCCCTGCTGTGCAGATGTCCCCTCAGGCTAGTGCCAGTTCCCGTGAGAGTTGGGATATTCTAGGAGCGTCTGTTTTGCCATGTTGTCCCCTCAGGCTAGTGCCAGTTCCCGCGAGAGTTAATACGATATTCTCCAAGTGCCCTTCCCAACCAATCCTGTCCCACTCGTCACTCCCGGTTTTTGCCCTATAAAGCCCTTCTTCTTCCGCCCCTCTCTCTTGCCCGTTTTTCACCTCAGTGAACAGAGGGCTGCTGCACGGAGCGGGAGGCGGCCATTTTGGCTAGCTCCACGTGGCCCGAACCACTGTGCTCTCACCCAACTCTGAGGTGCCCGCAAATAAAGAATTGTGCTCCTTCTCTGCTCTGGATCTCCTCTCTCTCTCTCCTCCACGTCGCAGCACGACACCTCCCTCCCCCCCTTGCTTCCTTCTTCCCTTCCTCTGAAAAGAAAAATAATGAAAAAACAGGCCAGGGAAGGCTGTTTAGAAATGGCTGTGTGGGAGGGCTGGGCAGTGGCGCACTGGGTTAAGCGCACATGGTAGGAATCATAAGGACCCACACAAGGATCCTGGTTTGAGCTCCTGGCTCCTCACCTACAAGAGGAGTCGCTTCACAAGTAGTGAAGCAGATCTGCTGGTGTCTCTCTGTCTCTCTTCCTCTCTATCTCCCCCTCCCCTCTCAATTTATCTCTGTTCTATTAAAAAAAAAGGAAAGAAAGAAAAAAAGATGGTGTGTGTTTGAGACTCTCAGTTTATTTCCTGGCACCACATTGAGGGAAACAAAAATCAAAAACCAAAACCAAAGCTGCAAGATAAGTTACACAAAGACTGGGTTCAGGCCATCTGGGAGTACATGACGCCCAGGAGAACTCCCTCCCCAACCCACATGTATGTATCTGAAAAAAAATATATATGAAAACATCATCCTGAGGGCTGGGCTGTGGTGTACCTAGTGGAACACACACATGACTACATGCAAGGACCCAGGTTCAAGCCCCTGGTCCCCATCTATAGGGGGAAAGCTTCACAAGTGGTAAAGCTGGGCTACAGGCACCTCTCTGTCTCTTTCCCTCTCTACCTCTTCCCCCTCTCAATTTCTTTCTTTTGTTTTCTTTTTTTTTAATTTCTTTATTGGGGAATTAATGTTTTACATTCATCAGTAAATACAATAGTTTGTACATGCATAACATTTGCCAGTTTTCCATATAACAATACAACCCCCACTAGGTCCTCTGTCATCCTTCATGGACCTGTATTCTCCCCCCCTCTCAATTTCTTTCTGTCTCTATCCAATAATAAATAAATAATACCCAAACCAAGAGACCCCTCACAGAATGGGAGAAGATCTTTACATGCCATACATCAGATAAGAGTTTAATAACCAACATATATAAAGAGCTTGCCAGACTCAACAACAAGACAACAAATAACCCCATCCAAAAATGGGGGGAGGACTTGGACAGAATATTCACCACAGAAGAGATCCAAAAGGCCGAGAAACACATGAAAAAATGCTCCAAGTCTCTGATTGTCAGAGAAATGCAAATCAAGACAACAATGAGATACCACTTCACTCCTGTGAGAATGTCATACATCAGAAAAGGTAACAGCAGCTGCCGGGATAGCCTGAGGGTACTTCTTCCCGAGCTAGTGCTCTCTGGGTTGGAGAGAACTCAACTGGAGCTGATCTAGGCTGCTGTGTGGGAGAGGGATCAGGAACTCATGCTGCACCAACTTCTGCAGGAGATACACTCTGGAACTCTCGGAGCCGGAAAGCAATTTCCAAGTGTCTTTAATCAGAAGAGCAGCTGTTTTTATACTCTCCAAGTAGGGTGGAAACAGAATGTGATATAGAGAGGGTGGAGAGAAAAGTGACTGGTGAAAATCAGAGTGTGACAAAGAAGGGATCAGTGTGTGACAAGGAGGGGGTGGAGCAGGAGAGAATCCTATCATAGAACCACCAATGCCCTGGAGTGCTTTATGTAAAAGTGATTTATGTAAATAGACCAAAGCTTTGGATCAGTAAAATCCCTATATAGGCATATGGTTAAGCAGAAGCCAGGGGGAGATGGCAACTACCCAACATCTCCCCCTTTCTTTTTAACTTTTTGCCATAGTATCAGGAGTGCAGGGCACTTTGTGAGGCAGGGAGACTGATAAGAGGCACACCTTTTTTGGGGTTCTACTGTCCCTCCTTGCTCAACCTCTCCGTGGAGAGAGAGACTAACAGGATTGACACACCCCTCAGGCTCAAGCCCTTCCAAGCTCAACCATATCCTCACAATTCCCCAACATCTTCCTCTTACTTAATGGCCATATATAGCTGGGTCAATGTCTGTAAAAGGCTTCATCTCTGTCAGGGGAATAGCAGTGTAGGGGTGAACGGAAACCTGTTGGGAAGAAAGCAGAATGATAGTGTGTAAGTGTCTTCAAAAATAACTAGCACAAGACAGGAAGGGATAAGTAAGAGTATCAAGAGACAGAGTGAGCCTGATGGGTGGAGGAGTGGGGGCCTGATAAGCCGAGGGGCTAGAGGGGTGATCTGGCATTGCAAAATCCCGAGTCAGCTGGCGGTAAGTTCTATGAACTGCTACAGTCATTCTTCAAGAAGTCCAGCAGTATAAAAAAAAAGGAAAGAAAGAAAAAAAGATGGTGTGTGTTTGAGACTCTCAGTTTATTTCCTGGCACACAGTATAAATGCCACACGTCTATCTTGATGGAGGAGGACGGCCACCGGAACTTTTCTTCTCTGTAGAGAGTGACCTGGAACCGCCAAAACATGATGGGCAAAACAGAAGCAGGAAGAGCAGACACCGATGGTTGAGAGAAAGGCAGTAGGAAAGTCTTGTCCTTCGGAGTCTGTGAATCAGGTTCTCCAGATCATGTCAGGTCACATCATGGGTTTCTGGGGATGGCTGAAATTGTGGGTGATGTCAGAGGTCAGGGGTCCAAGATGGATTTCTGGGGATTCTATATGAGCAGATGCTTCTTTATGCGAAGGCTTGTCATAGCTGTAGTCAATTACTTATGAAAAAACTTTGTAACAAATTAGAAGTTTACTACAATTGATAACTCAATGATTATAACTGGTTTAGGTATCTTTATAATTTTGTGTAAAGGTCATCTTACGTGACCTCATGTAGCAGTCTTTATATAGCAAAGTTTTCATACCGAGTTTAAGTTACATATATTGATTCTTGACTATTTTTACATTGGGTTTTTAAGCAAACTCAGGTTACTAGAGTTAACACATTTTAGTGACAATTTTTTTTTTGGTACATTTACAATATCAGATTGATGCCAAATTTGTTGTGGATTAATTTCCACAAGATAGCTTACAGGACATTTTTGGGGGCCCTCCAAAAATGTCCTGTATAGAGAATCTGTATTTTAACTTAGGAGATGATGAATTGTCACATTGAATATTTAGAGTTTTACCTTAAACACTCAGTTACTTAAATGAATTGATTTTACCTCTTCTCATAAAAATGTAGCTTCGAAGTTACAATTTAACTGTTAAGTTAACGTTTACCAAACTTGAAACACGCATATTAAACATATAGTTTATAACACACAGGAGGAGAAAAACTTGTAAATAAGATATATCATTTCAAATGTGAATTTAGAACTACTGTCATAGTTGAACCATCTTTACTCACACAGTTTAAGACTAAACATTTCATATTGGTATCAAGACTTAAAAAAGAAATCAAAAGGGGGAATGAACAATTTTTGGACTGTTTCTGGACGTCTCCAGAAACCATGGCTGCGTCCAGCCGTTTGATATAAAGTCAGTTAACTTTCAGAGTACTCTGAGCACAATGGGTCATACAAAAATTTTGGTCACTCAATTTTTTTTTTTCACTCACTCACTCACTCACAAAACACAACTGGCCAGTCATAGCATAAGACATTCATTCGGGGGGGGGGGGAAGTTCTGTGAATCAGATTTTTTTTTTGATTCTGCCATGCTGTATTATGGATCCTGGGGTGCATCCTGTAGCCAGTCCTCTTGCAGCCAGTCTTCTTGCAGTGTTTCTTGTTCTTCAGGGATATCAGCGCCATCATGTGGGTATTGCCGGACATGGCGGGCAGGAACCCAAACAGGCTTGGAGTAATTTTGTGGAAAAATAAAGGCGAAACCCCTCCCCATAGTCAACAGGGGGTCAGGTCCTTTCCAAATTTTATCAAGTGGGTCTTTCCATTTGACTTTAATAGCTGGGAGGGTGGGTGGTGTTTTCCAATGAAGAATTATAGGAGGTTGGTCGGAGTTTTTGTAAATATTAAAGAGATTTAATGTAGTTAAGGCTTTTGCCAGCTGGATATTAGGGGGGTACATTTCCCCTTTTTCTTTATTTAATTGAGCCTTAAGAGTTTGATGGGCCCTCTCAACAATGCCTTGTCCCTGTGGATTATACGGAATGCCTGTAGTGTGAGTAATGTTCCAGAGGGAACAAAAATCTTTAAATTGTTTGCTGGTAAAAGCAGGTCCATTATCCGTTTTAAGTTGAAGAGGTAAGCCCATTACAGCAAAACAGGAGAGCATATGGCTTATAAGCTTTTTTGAGTTTTCTCCAGTCTGAGCTGTAGCCCACATAAACTTAGAGAAGGTATCAATTGAGACGAACACATATTTTTGTTTGCCAAAGTTAGGTATGTGGGTAACATCAATTTGCCAAAGAGCGTTGGCTTTTAAACCTCGAGGATTAACCCCCAGAGTCTGAATAGCAGGTGTTTTGATTAGACCTGCACAGGAGGAACATGTAGCAAGAATACGTTTTAACTGTGGCAGAGGAATATCAGGAAATCGAGCTCGAAGACCTTTAAGATTAACATGGGTTAGGGAATGAAAGTCAGCAGGATTAGAGACAGAGGCTAGGAGAATTCCTGTGGAGGCAAGGCGGTCAGCTGCAGCATTCCCTTCGGACAGGGGACCAGGAAGAGGGCTGTGGGAACGTAGGTGCTGAACATACAGTGGATGGGTTCGAGAACAGAGCATAGAGGCAATTTGAATTAAAAGAGGAGAAAGTGGGTTGTCATCAATTCTTACATAAGATTGAGCAAGCCATGGAAGTAAGTTAACAGTATACACACTGTCAGAAAAAAGGTTGAAGGATTCTGGTACAGCTTTTAATGCAAGGAAAACAGCATAAAGTTCTTTGTACTGAGGGGAATTATCAGGAAGTTCAGTAAAGAGAGGTTTGGGGTATTGCTGGTCTGGATAATATATAAGGGCAGCAGCTCCCTTTTTTCCACCATCAGTGAACACTGTAGGAGCAGAGGGGATGGGATCTCGAGAGAAAAGTTTAGGTACTAGTAGAGGCAACAGAGGTAAAGAAGCTATCAAATTATTAGAGGGAAAATGATTATCTAATTGTCCTGGAAAACCCATTAAACTTATGGCAAAACGAGAATGGTGGCGTATGAGCCATTCTGTATCAGTGAGAGAAAAGGGAAGAATGATTGAATCTGGTTCCCTTCCTAAGACCTGAACCGATCTGTTTCTTCCTTGGCGAACCATAAATGCTAAGGCATCAATCTCGGTAAGGAGTCTTGGAGCTCCGCCTACTGGCGTATGAAGCCATTCGAGAACGCCATGTTTCTGCCACAATGCCCGCACTACCGTGGGGGTGGAGTTAAAGATTAGAAGATTTACTGGAGAGGAGGGGGAGAACCGAACGAGGTGCATGTCCTGGAGAGCCTGGTTAACTTTTTCCAGAGCCAAGGATGCTTCGGGGGTTAACATACGCTTTGAGGAGGGCTGTTTGTTTCCTTTTAACAGATCGAACAGTGGTTGCAGGCAGCTCGTAGGCAGATAAAGATACTGCCTAAGCCAATTCAAATTTCCAAGAAAACTTTGTAAAGAAGCAAGAGTGAGATTAGAAGGAAAAGTAACACAAGGTTTTAAAGGACGAATCTGCGTTAGGGAAATCTCTGAGCCTAAGAAAGATATTGGAGGGATTAGCTGTATCTTCTCAGGAGCTACATTAAGTCCACTTCTCTTTAAGGCAGGGATTAGAAAATCACGTAGGGCGGAGAGATCTGTATCTAATTCTCCCCATATTAACACGTCATCCATATAATGAAAAACCTTAAGGCCCTTATGAATATATGGGAAAAGGGCAGATTTAACAACCTCTTGACAAATAGTAGGACTATTAGCCATGCCCTGGGGCAGTACCACCCATTCAAATCTATCGGCAGGGCTGGCATTATTAATAGAAGGAACAGAGAAAGCAAAACGTTTACAATCTTGTGGGTGTAAGGGAATAGAGAAAAAACAATCCTGTATATCAATAGCTATGATTGGAATTCCTGTGGGAATTGCGGAAGCAAGAGGCAAACCCCTTTGGGGGGAGCCCCAAACCTGCATGGTTTTATTAACTGCACGAAGATCTTGGAGGAGGCGCCATTTTCCTGAGCGCTTTTTAATTACAAAGACTGGAGTATTCCATGGGCTCCGAGAATAACGAATGTGTCCCAAAGATAACTGCTCTTGGACGAGTTTTTTTTAAATTTCTAGCTTCTCCCTAGGCAAAGGCCACTGTTCCACCCAGACAGGCTCATTAGAAAGCCAATCTAAGCGGGGAGTTCTGTTACGAACAGTGGCAGTTAGTATTGGGGGTGCTGGTTGGGTCTAGCAGTCTCACAGGAGTGAGTGTGGTGTCCTGCAGAGGTGTCTGAGGATATCACTACATCTAAAGATTCCAGCAAGTCTCTTCCCAATAAATTGGTGCTTATATCAGCTATTAAAGGCTGAAAGCGTCCGGTAGTCCCTTCTGGATCTTCCCACACAAGGGAATCTCGTGTGCGGAATGCCTGAGTCAATCCTCCAACACCATGTAAGCGTGGTCCTGGGAGGAGTTCCCAACTCTGGGGAACCTCTGCTTGTCTTAATATTGTCTTATCTGCTCCCGTGTCAATCAAACATTTAAAAGGAATATTACCAATCTTTACTGTCATAGTTGGGTGACCCCTTTCTAAAACAGGGGTGGTCCATAAAATCTCAGGCTCTGAATTCGAGCTGTTCTCTTGCTCCAGCCGGTTATTTCTATGCTGGAAGTTCCCACATACCACGGGTTCCTCCTTCTGCTCACCCTCTGTTATTGTTACTTGGCGTGGTGGGTGTAGCGATGGATTGGGTCCCAAGCTGGGCTTCTGTTTGTGGAAGAAGGGCACAGCACCAAGCGGGCGACCTGCTTCCTTCCCTCTTGGGGGCGGGGCTAAGGGAAGCCCCATACCTAGTTTAAATCCCTGTTTACATTTGGCAGAGGCGTGCCGTTCCTATGGAACCTTGACCAACAATCTCTCCTCCAGTGAAATCCTTTCTGGCATCTGGGACAAGGCATTCGTGGTCTCTGATTCCCTGTCTGGAGGCGGGGTTGCCCTGATTGGAGGTGGGGTCGCCCTGACTGGAGGTGGGGTCGCCCTGACTGGAGGCGGGGTCGCGGTCTATTTTCTGGACATTGGTTACACCAATGCCCTTGGCGACCGCACTGAAAGCTAGCTCCTTTTTGCTTATGTAAGGTAGCTGCACAGGCCTGTAACATAGGTCCTTGAAAAGAGCTTGATCTGAGATCCTGTGTAGCTAGAATCCAAGTATCTGAGTGTTCGTTTTTAAGAGTGATACAGGCCTGTCGAAAATGCGGAAGCATTCCATCCCAGACTATGGATCGCAGAAGGAGAAAACGAGCGTCAGGATTATAAATCTTCCTTTCCAAACTCGACTGGACCCTGGCAATGAATTTAGCGAGGGATTCATCAGGTTCTTGTTGCAGGGAGAGAATGGGGGCTGAGGCTGCTCCCATGGGTGGTGTTAATCGCTCCCATGCTTTTAATGCACACAGGCGTACTTGATCAAAATACCCTGCTGGAAACTTGGCTTCCGCCTGTTGAATCCCTGTTTCTAATTGGCCTGTTCCAAACAATGCATCAAAATTACCCTCTGGCTGATTTTGAATATTTTTCCGCGATTGTTGTAAACATTCGTCACGAAAGAATGCCTCCCATTGCAGGAAGAGGGGGCCTGGGAGCGTAGCACAAGTCACATCTATCCAATCTTGAGGGGTATTAAGGTTCTGAAGCAGGCCTTGTAAAATGGACCTGGTCCATGGGGCATGAACACCGTCATCTTTGATAGCCTGGCGTAGTTCCTTCAGGTCTGTGGCGGAATATGGATACCAGGCCTGAGGTTTTTGTCTATTGGGGGCAACATTGACCGGAAATGTGTGGACTTGCTCTGATAAGTGTGTAGCGGTAGGAGGAGTCATCGAAGTGGAAGCTTCTGGACAAGTGGCCGAAGAAGTGGTTTTGGAGGCTACAGGAGAATTCAGACATGTGTCTATCAAAACAGGGTGGGGTGAAGAAGCAGCCGTGGAGGCAGCAGGAGGTTCCAGACACGTGTCTGCCAAAATGGGGGTGGCCGAAGAAGTGGCTGTGGAGTCCAAAGGAGAATTCAGACACGTGTCTGTCAAAATAGGGGCCTCAGGGCAAGATGCCAAAATAGGGGCCTCAGGGCAAGATGCAGAGGAATTAGGGTGGGTCAAGATCACGACAGGCCTTTGCTTCTTCTTGTTTTTAAGGTGCTGGTTAAGTTCTATGATTACTTCCTTTATCTCTTTGACCTCAGCCTCTAGGTCCTTAAGCCTTTTGAGAGGTTGACCTATATATCCCTTAAAAGCTGCTATGATGATCAACAGGATATAAGGTGAAGCCCCGAGAAAAATGTCCCAGATATATAAAAATTGTATACTGGAAAAAGAATGCAGGATTTGGAAAAGATTTTCCATGGTGGAAAGATCTCCGGAAAACAATAAGAAAGAAAAAAAATCACAGTGCCTTAACACAATATTGCAGATACCCAAAAGGTGTGTACTTAACTAAGATGTCTTCTTGTAAATCTGCTGCTTATAGGTCCCTGTTTGGGCGCCAGATGCTGGGATAGCCTGAGGGTACTTCTTCCCGAGCTAGTGCTCTCTGGGTTGGAGAGAACTCAACTGGAGCTGATCTAGGCTGCTGTGTGGGAGAGGGATCAGGAACTCGTGCTGCACCAACTTCCGCAGGAGATACACTCTGGAACTCTCGGAGCCGGAAAGCAATTTCCAAGTGTCTTTAATCAGAAGAGCAGCTGTTTTTATACTCTCCAAGTAGGGTGGAAACAGGATGTGATATAGAGAGGGTGGAGAGAAAAGTGACTGGTGAAAATCAGAGTGTGACAAAGAAGGGATCAGTGTGTGACAAGGAGGGGGTGGAGCAGGAGAGAATCCTATCATAGAACCACCAATGCCCTGGAGTGCTTTATGTAAAAGTGATTTATGTAAATAGACCAAAGCTTTGGATCAGTAAAATCCCTATATAGGCATATGGTTAAGCAGAAGCCAGGGGGAGATGGCAACTACCCAACAAGCAGCAAATGCTGGAGAGGGTGTGGGGTCAAAGGAACCCTCCTACACTGCTGTTGGGACTGTCAATGGGTCCAACCTCTGTGGAGAACAGTCTGGAGAACTCTCAGAAGGCTAGAAATGGACCTACCCTATGACCCTGCAATTCCTCTCCTGGGGATAGATCCTAAGGAACCCAACATATCCATCTAAAAAGATGTGTGTACACATACATTCTTAGCAGCATAATTTGTAATAGCCAAAACCTGGAAGCAACCCAGGTGCCTAACAACAGATGAGTGGCTGAGCAAGTTGTGGTCTATATACACAATATTACTCAGCTATTAAAAATAGTGACTTTACTGTTTTCAACCCACCTTGGATGGAGCTTGAGGAAATCATGTTAAGTGAAATAAGTCAAAAATGGAAGGATGAATATGGGATGATCTCACTCTCAGGCAGAAGTTGAACAACAAGATCAGAAGAGAAAACACAAGTAGAACCTGAACTGGAATTGGTGTATTGCACCAAAGTAAAAGACTCTGGGGTGGGTGCAGGGGGGAGAATACAGGTCCAAGAAGGATGACAGAGGACCTACTGGGGGTTGTATTGTTATATGGAAAATTGAGAAGTGTTATGCATGTACAAAGTATTGTATTTTACTGTCAACTATAAACCATTAGTCCCCCAATAAAGAAATTAAAATAAATAAATAATAAGAAAAGATTGCTGGGACCAGTGGATTCATCATGCAGGCACAGAGCTCTAGCAATAAACTTGTGGCAAAGAAAAAAAAAAGAAGAAAGAAAGAAAAAGAAAGAAGAGAGAAGAGAAAAGGGAGAGGGGGAGGGGAAGTGGAGGAGGAGTGAGAGGGGAGGGTGAGGGAGAGAGAGAGAGAGAGAGAGAGAAGCACCAGCACATAGGCTCTGGTTTCCAGTGAGAGGCTGACCCCACAGCTCTCCTCTGCCAGCTGCTGCTCACAGTAAAGTCAGCAGGTATTTTTAGTGCAGGCTCATCTACCTCAGCCCTCCAGCCCTCCGAGGTTGGGACCCTGAGAGGGCTCCCAGCAGTCCCAGGAATACTCCAGAGCGCTGTCATTTTTCCAGGAGAGGGCTCCCAGCAGTCCCGGAATACTCCAGAGCGTTGTCATTTTTCCAGGAGAGGGCTCCCAGCAGTCCCAGGAATACTCCAGAGCGCTGTCATTTTTCCAGGAGAGGGCTCCCAGCAGTCCCGGGATACTCCAGAGCGTTGTCATTTTTCCAGGAGAGGGCTCCCAGCAGTCCCAGGAATACTCCAGAGCGTTGTCATTTTTCCAGGAGAGGGCTCCCAGCAGTCCCGGAATACTCCAGAGCGTTGTCATTTTTCCAGGAGAGGGCTCCCAGCAGTCCCAGGAATACTCCAGAGCGCTGTCATTTTTCCGGAGCTGCTCTCTCCTGACCCTGGGCTGGGAAGGTCCTAGAACAGGCGTCACACGGCCTCCTGGAGCCCCTGGCCCACCCTGCGCTGTAAGTCCTCCTGGCTGTGCCTTCCCTCCCACAAGTCCACATCTGCTGCCCGCAGCCCACAGGAGGAAAGACCTTCTAGGTCTGCTGGGGGCAGGGAGCACAGGCTGGACCTCCCTCAGACTGACACTGCCTGGTGCTGCCTGGTGGGCTGGTCCCAGTTTTCTCATCTGAGTAGTGGAGCCTGCTCTGTATGCCACCCATGCCCATACCCAGGCCTGTCATGATTCTGTGATACACAATCTCTCCTCCTCCTCCTCCTTTTTTTGCCCCCAGGGTTATCGCTGAGGCTCAGTGCCTGCACCATGAATCCACTACTCCTGGAGGCCGTTTTTTTCCCATTTTTGTTGCCCTTGTTAGTATTCTTCTTGCTGTTGGACAAGATAGAGATCAAGAGAGGAGGGGAAGACAGAGAGGGAAGAGAAAGACAGACACCTGCAGACCTGCCTCACCGCCTGTGAGACAACCCCCCTGCAGATGGGGAGCCGGGGGCTGGAACCGGGATCCTTAGAACCGGGGTCCTTGCACTTCATGTCATGTGCACTTAACCCGCTGTGCTATCACCTGCCTCCCCTTCTTTGCTTCTATCCATCCCTTCCCTTCCCTTCCCTTCCCTTCCCTTCCCTTCTCTCCTTTTTTCTTCCTTCTTTCCTTTCTCTCTTTTCCCTTTTCCTTCTTCTCTCTATCCCACCCTTCCTTCCCTCCCTCTATCCTTTCCTTTTCTTTCTTTCTCTCTGCCTCCCTCCCTCCCTCCCTCTCTTTCTTTCTTTCTCTTTTTCTTTCTTTCTCTCCAGCAAGGTTACCCTGGGCTTCGTGCCTGTGCATTTCCCAGCAACCTTTTTCTGTTCTTGCTTTCAGTCACAGATAGAAATGAAGAAGGGGGAGCTGCAGCACTGAACTGCTGCTGCCTGTGAAGCCTCCCTTTCTGTGCGTGATACCCAGTACCTTGTTGTGGTGTAGTGTAGGCTCTGCCGGGTGAGCTAACTCCAGGAAATGTTAATAAAATGCAGGCTGCTACAGCCCAGGAAGGTGGCTCCACGGTAGAATTCTGGACTTAAAAGCGTGAGGTCCCAGGTTCTATCCCAGGTATTGCATATGCAAGAGTGAGGCTTGGGTGTGGTCTATCTCTATTTCTCTGTAACTCTTGTGAAACAAGTGAAAACTAATTCTTAATAAAAACCTAAATCCTCCTAAAAAACGTTAAGGTACTATTTCCATTATGGCCTGACTGTTCTTTAAAGATGTTTGTTACGTGTGTTATGAGAGAAAGCATGCGTCACTAGCATATCCAATGCCGGGGGGGGGGGGGGATCTGAAGCCGGATGCAGGCAACACCTGTGCTGCACATCTCAGGTCACCTCCCTGCTCGCAGCCCAGCATTGCTGTCAACTGCTGACGGTTCCGAGTGTGGTGGTGCGCTCCTTCCTGGCGGCTCTGAGTGGCGATGCACTGAGGGTCCAGGCCTGAGCAGTAAATCCACCATTCCTAGTGCTCTTCTCTTCTTTTCTTTTATTTATTTGTTTATTTATTTTTATTTTTTATTTAAGAAAGGATAAATTAACAAAACCAGCAAAAACATAGGGTAGAAGGGTTACAACTCCACACAATTCCCAATCTCCATATCCCATTCCCTCCCCTGATAGCTTTCCCATTCTCTATCCCTCTGGGAGTATGGACCCAGGGTCACTGTGGGATGCAGAAGGTGGAAGGTCTGGCTTCTGTCATTGCTTCCCCGCTGAACATGGGCATTGACAGGTCGATCCATACTCCCAGCCTGTCTCTCTCTTTCCCCAATGGGGCAGGGATTAGGGGAAGCAGGGCTCCAGGATACACATTGGTGGGGTCGTCTGCCTAGCGAATCAAGTTGGCATCATGGTAGCATCTGGAACCTAGTGGCTGAAAAAGAGTTAAGATATAAAGCAGAACAAATTGTTGACTAATCATGAACCTAAAGGCTGGAAAATAGCAGATGAGATTTGGGGTCTCCGTTTTAGAAATAGCTAGTAGGTCTGTTTTAGGTATATTCCAAGGGGCCCATGACCCTACTAGTTTTTGCCTGTGCCTGACATTTAATAGAAACAAGTTAAGTCTTGCAAGGCTCCCAGTCCTACTTATTACCCTGGCCCCTCTTCCTTGTAAATATCACTGATGGTCACCTTCTTCCCAGAACAGAACCTCTTTTCAATGTACATTTAGGTGGTTTGGGCAAAAATAAAAGACTTCTTCTCACATCTACTGGGGCTAGATTGTTTGAAGCACAAAATAGTCCTTCTGGCAAAGTGGCGCCTGTGGGGACAGGCTTGTTCTGAACCCCTCAGCTCATTCACTGACTCACCTGCAGCAGCCTGATGAATAGAAGGTATTGAAACTGAACTCGGGTCCTCTGCCCTATGTCCCAGAAATCCACACATTGTCACAGCAGCTGCTGCATGGAGGGAAAAAGCCCTTTCCACTGCGCTTCAACTGACTGAGGAATTACTCAAATATTCTATGAGGCCAAAGTTATTACTCAATCATACTCACTGCCCTCTGGGGAAAGTGAGCATGGACACAGGTGGAAGGAGGGGGGAGAGAAAGTCAGGAGCTGGATTTAGAGGTGTATATTTACGTAGGAGGGGAGGGGCTTGGGGATTTCAGATCTTTCTGCCTTTTAGATCATGACGCCATCTAACATCGTCCTCCTAAAACAAAGCCTATGGTCAGTCTTAACTAATTTTTTAAAAACCCAGAGCACCTCCTGCTGTGGACCACTCAGTGGATGAGCAGCAGGAGGGTCAGGGGTCTTGAAGGCAACCTCCCAGGTGGGTCAGGAGTCGGCGAGGGAGAACAGACAGACACCACACTCTATTGGAGGGTGAATCTGGACTCGTTTTAATAGTGAAACTGCATTAGCTTTTATACTTTTTTCAGGTTACATTCAGGTTGTCTAAGCAACCAGCTCATAAAGAAGTAACAATAGTCTTGTGACTTTGGCAGGCTACATGTTATTCCCCCATAACTGTAAAGAATGGGTACAATACTTTGTATCGTTCTGTTCCCAGGGGAGGTCATACCCAGAATTGTTTTAGACTTTTGCTGAGGGCTATCTCTACCATTAATCTTCTATGGGGGCGTACAGATCTTTGCCTAGTCGTGGACCACTGCTCATCTAGGTCTGGTACAGTATAACTATTAATCTTTCTTTGTTTCAATATGTCAACTTGTACCTGGGAGGCCTCAATCTCTGTATTGTTTCTATGAGGGGCAAGTCATAACATGACTTGTTTTGTCCGTCTATGCTGACCCACCTTCTCCACTTTCATAATGTAACTTTCAAATATGCTCCTGTGTAAGGGAGAGGGGGTGCTTCTGACTCTCCATTTCCACCAGGCACTGCCAAAGCATTATTAATCAATTGTGACAGTATAATTATTTGTAGCAATAACGGGGGGGAGAATGCGTCGACCCATTCCCAGCTTCTTTGAAGTCTGAATGCAGGTCCAGAGGAGATGACTTTGTCAGTCTCTCTGGTGGTCGTGACGGGGCGGCGCAACCTCCCATTTCTGACTCCTGGTAGTGCCAGGGATCAAACCCGGATCTCTTGTGTACACACCCCATGCACTACCACTGTTCCATCTGGCTCCCTGGACCCCTTAGCTATTCTGAATTCTTTTGAAGTGGCGGCGGGAGGGGGAGGGGAGGTGTGAGTCTCCAATAGCTGTCTTTTTTTTTTCCTCCAGATTTGGTTTGGGCACATTCACTGCTCATCTGCAGAAAAGTCCCTGCAAGCAGGGCACTCAGAGTCACTGCTTTGCTCTCACTCCTTTGTCACTCTCACCCCAGCTCCCTGCCCCCAGTTTCAGAGCAGCCTGTCCTATTGGGGCTTCACTTTCAGGATGGTCTGGAGACCAGGTCAAGAGGAACCTGGCATCCCAGCCCTGCCGCTCAAGGTATTGACCTGGGGCAAGTGGGATGGGACATCAGGATGGGACATCCTCCTCTTCCGTCAGGAAGTCCCGTGGCTGTCCCCTTGCAGGCTTGCCAGTGGGGTGAGTAGTCGTCCTCTGAGCAGATGCCTAGAAGTCGTACTTGGACTTGAGCTCCACACCTGTCACTTATTTCTGCTCTCAGCAAATGTCTTTCCAGGGCTGCAGACCCTGTCCATGCTCCACCACAGTCCTTACTCCCCACCTGGCTCTCCAACGTCCAAATGTCCAGCAAGCAGGGATTCTCAGCAGTCTCCTGTAGGGCTGAGTCCTAGGTACCCCGCGCTCACATGATTAACCATGAACTGTGCAGGTTACCTTCCTCCCTTCCTCCCTTCCTCCCTTCCTTCCTTTCTTTCTTTCTTTCTTTCTTTCTTTTTTCATTTCTTTCTTCCTCCCTTATTTTATTAGAGGTTAATGGTTTAGAGAACAGTTGTTGACAAACGAGTACAATTTCACACCTGACCATGACAGGTTTCTGCAAAACACCCTCCCCTTCAACTCGGGTCCTTTTCTGTTAGCATGCACCAGGGATGCCAGGCCCCCACCCCCCCCCCCCCCGCCCCCGCCAGCCCTCTCCTTGCCCTCTTTCTCCAGAGTCCTTTACTTTGGTTCAATACTTCAAACCTGGCCCAATGTTTTCTTTGTGATTTTCCTTTCTGTTTTTGTTACTTAACTTCTGCCCATGTGTAAGATCATCCCACAGTCATCCTTCTCTTTCTGGCTGATCTCACTTAGAATGATTCCTTCAAGCTCCTCACCTGCTTTCTCTTCTGCCAGTGTTTTCTGGAACCATCTTCCAAATATATCACTTGCACTAAATCCTGGTATGGTGGTCACTTTGTTGGGGGACAGGGGTTTGGGGACAGCTAAAGCAAGTGTCTATAGTGACTGAGTAATGTGCCTGGAAGCCAGAGATGAAGGGACAGAGTCTGATCCCTTGAGGAAGTTATAGCCTGAGAGGCAGAAATATCCGGCCCAATATAGCACGGTGACACAGTTCAGAGGCATCGGGGGATTTCCAAACGGTAGGCCAAGGTGTGTGCTCGCCATTTCCTGGGGACGACACTCCTCAGCAGAAGCTGGGGGTGGGGCATTGCACACAGTGCAGCCTCTGCAGGCACAGGAACTGGACAGGAGGCAGCGCTCAGCAAACAGGTGCCTCTGAAGAGATACCTGAGGGCTGTGCTTATCAGGTTCCACCCCACATGTGCTTGTTGCCACCTTTACGTGGACAGGTGTCACTTTATGACTCCAGTCAGATGTGCAGAATTGAAAACAAACATGACTTTCTGGGGCTAGGGGTGTCCGTATGACAATACCACATGCCTTTCTGTTAGCTGCCTAAGGTGGAGGCTGACTCTGTGATGTGTCCACAGAGACAGTGACAATGGCAGCTTCTTTTTTTTTTTTTTTCCCTTTTGTTGCCCTTGTTGTTTATCATCATCGTCATTGTTGTTGTTGTCGTTGTTGGATAGGACAGAGAGAAATCTAGAGAGGAGGGGAAGCAGAGAGGGGAAGAGAAAGACAGACACCTGCAGACCTGCTTCACCGCCTGTGAAGCGACCCCCCTGCAGGTGGGGAGCCGGGGGCTCGAACCGGGATCATTATGCCGGTCCCTGAGCTTTGCGCCATGTGTACTTAACCCACTGCACCACCACCCGGCTCCCACAATGGCAGCTTCTGTTCACAAGGAGAAAGGGACAACTTCTCTTGGGTGAAGATCCTGGGAGGTTCTCAGTGAGGAAGGTGGGGAGACTTCATGAGTAGTGAAGCAGGCCTGCAGGTGTCTGTCTTTCTCTCTCCCTCTCTAGTTTCACTTCTCAGTTTCTCTCTGTCTTATCAAATAAAATTGAAAGAAAGAACAAAAAAAACAAACAAAAAAGGAAAAAGAGCTGCTGGGAGTGGTTCATTTGTAGTGCCGGCACCAAGTCCTAGTGATAAACCTGGTAGCAAAATAAAATAAAATAAGTCAGAACATTCTGTGTATAGAAACTGATTTATCAGAAATACACTAAAACTGAATTAGCAGAAGTAAGGACAGTGAGCAGAAACTCCCCTGCCCTTTGTTCCTCAGTATCTTTTGCCTTCAGGGCAAACTATCAAAGTTCAGTAGGGCTGGTGAAATACTTGGATGGCATATTGCTTTGCCAAGTGCATGACCCAGATTCAAGCCAGCCCACCCCTTCCCTTCCCCTCCACTGCACTAAAGAAACTTTGGTGCTGTAGTTCCCTTCTCTCTCTCTCTTTTTCTCTCTCTCTCATTCTGTATCTCTATATAAAATAAATAAATGCACAGAATACCACGACTTTAAGACCCCATCCTGTTTATCCCCAAACCCAACTCCTACTATTTTTTAAATTTTATTTTATTGTATTTATTTATTGGCTAGAGACAGTCAGAAACTGAGAGGGAAGGGGAGATAGAGAGGAAGAGAGACAGAGAGTCACCTGCAGCCCTTCCCACTTGGGAAGCTTTCCCTCTGTAGATGGAGACAGGGGGGCTCGAACCTGGGAACTTGTGCTCTGTAATGTGTGTGTTTAACCAAGTGTGCCACTGCCTGACCCCCCCCCCCCAACTCCTACTGCTGAAGAAATAGACATGACAGAAGTTTCCAGACTCTTCTTCTGCTCGTACACAGAGTGACCCTTGAAACAGAGACAGCGCAGTAGACCTGAGCGTTGCACCTGTCTGCACTGTACTCTGGTCTATAGTAATGAGTGCTGTGCTTCTTGTAAAAGGAAGCAGTGAGCTTACAGGCACCTAGGTGGGCCCTGTGAGGAGGTTCATGGCCACAGAGAGCCCTGTCCGTTGGGTTGGCATGGTCACTCAGGTGGGCCTGATCACATACATATCTTCCTCAAGCCTGTCCCTCTGTCCGCACAGCATCCACCATCGGCTCACCTCCAACTCGGAGCCGAGGGGCAGCCCTGCCTGGTAGGGACACTTGTGATGGGCTGGCCAAGTCCTCCTTCACCTACATACAGAGAGCAGGGCACAGTCCAGCCCCACAAAATGACCTGGGAGTTTAGGGTCCGCAGGGTCTCCCCATAACAATCCCACCTGTCACGGTTTTTTCCCCTATCATATATGTAACTGTTGTAATAATTCTAGCAGATTAAGGTGTTATTTCCATTGATGGGATGGATATTGGGGGTCACTGGTGAAAAGGTGGCGGCAAAAACAGACGTTTGATTAGGAAGATACTGGTAAGAGTGGCTGACAAAATAACAGTAGGCTGGGAGATAGACTGCCCAGCAGAGTGTGCACCTTACCAAAGGTGAGGACCTGGCTGTGAGCCCGGGGACTGGGGAAAGTGCCACAGAAGATGGAGTGGTGCTGGGGTCACTCTCCTATGCCCCCCTTCCTCTCTCTCCATATATCTGAAATGAAAAGAATAAGAAAATTCATGGGAGGCAAGAAGAGGGAGTGTGGTGGAATCCTGCTTGCAGAAACCTCTGGCAATACAAAAAATAATAATAATAAAATAAAAGAGATTATTTCA